>NW_015164249.1:201879-209317 GCF_001447785.1 Gekko japonicus
GATGAGGGGGGAGAGAGCTTACCTGCTCCTGCTGGTTCCTCCTCCACCGGCTCAGTTTGGAGCTCCCCCCCCGCGAGTTTCGCGGGTCTCCTTTCTTGTACATCATATAATACCAAAACACCATAGTTGTGTGGAAACAAACATACAATAATCCTCTTGTTTATAAGACTATAAAGTCTCTTAATATGCAGAACCGTTTCTGAAAATAAACTGTTTTCCAGACTCCTGTCTTGTTGTCTGTAGATAGTAGCGTACTTGCATGCTTGCGTGCATGACCAGTAGTCGACTATTTGCCAGTTTCACAATGGTTTCCTCAGGCACACAAACCAGTTAATTCTGCAGTAGAATGCTGGCTCCAATAATTTAGAAAAAGCTTCTTTGGGGCACAAGAGCCTCCACACCAATTTTCAAAAGGCAAAATACTCTAGAGTGGCTTTTGGTGTTTTGGTATTATATGGTATATTATGTTAGTAAAAGTATTTTGTAATCTTATCACAATATGTTGTCGAAGGCTTGACACAGAGAGTACTCCATCTTTCTGTGTTATACTTCTGAGGATGCCAGTCACAGTTACTGAAGAAACGTCAGGTTCTACAGTGCCAAGACCACGGCCACACAACCCGGAAAAATCTACAGCAACTTATCACAATAGCTTATGCTTCCTTTGGTATATAACCTCTCTCAAAGCAAGCATTGTGGCAAAACTGAATTGCTGCAAAAATTGTACTGTTTCTGTAACTTAAGTACTAGAGAGTTTTGACTTCTGAGTTTTACAATGCATGAATCATGGTTTTGTCACTTGAGAGCCAGCGTGCCGTAGTGGTTAAGAGCGGCGGGACTCTAATCTGGAGAGCCGGGCATGATTCCCCACTCCTCCACATGAAACCTGCTGGGTGACCATGGGACAATCACAGTTCTCTTGGAACTCTCTCAGCCCCACCTCCCTCACAGGGTGCCTGTTGTGGGGAGAGGAAGAGAAGGAGATTCTAAGCTGCTCTAAGACTCTGAGTGAAGGGCGGGGTATAAAGCCAACTCTTCTCCTTCTCCTCTTCGTCCCTTCTCTTTGTCGTCCTCTTGGACTGCCTTCATTATTTGGGGGGGGGGGCGGTTGTCCCAGCAGTCCTCGATCTTCCCTCCCCCTATAGTCTCTTACTTGATCAGACCTTCAAGAACTCGTGGGCACTCAATGAAATTAATGAGCAGTAGGCTTAGGACAGATTAAAGGAAGTGCTTCTACACCCAAAGAGTAATTAACATGTGGAACTCACTCCCCCAGGAAGTGGTGGTGGCTACAAGCCTAGACAGCTTCAAGTGCGGATTGGATAAGCATATGGAGCAGAGGTCCATCACTGGCTATTAGCCACAAGGTGTAGTCGGAGCTGCGGTGGCTCAAGTGGTTAAGACGCTGAACTGCAGGCTGTGGAAGGTCAGTAGCTCAGGAGTTCGAGACCCAGGTGCCGCATGATGGAGTGAGCTCCCATCTCTAGTTCCAGCTCCTGCCAACCTAGCAGTTCGAAAGCACGAAATTGCAAGTAGATAAATAGGTACCGCTTCAGTGGGAAGGTAACAGCGTTCCGCGCGCCTTGGTGTTTAGTCATGCCGGCCACATGACCACAGAAACATCTTCAGACGGCTTGGAAACGGAGATGAGCACCACAACCCTAGAGTCGGACTCGACTTGCTTTCGAGCAAGGGAACCTTTACTATGTCTGGGGCAGTGATGCTCTGTATTCTTGGTGCTTGGCTGGGGGGGGGCAGTGGGAGGGATTTCTGGCCCCGCTGGTGGACCTCCTGATGGCACCTGGGTTTTGGCCACTGTGTGACACAGAGTGTTGGACCAGATGGGCCATTGGCCAACATGGCCAACATGGCTTCTCTTATGTCCTTATTAGGACTCTGACAGATGACACAGACATACACTGGTTGAAACTATGATTGGGCATGAACACAGCTTGTTGTCACACTTACTTGCTCCTTCCACCTCCCTCTTTGGTGTAGTGGTTAGGTGCGCGGACTCTAATCTGGGAGAACCAGGTTTGATTCCCCACTCTTCCACTTGCACCTGCTGGATGACCTTGGGCAAGCCGTAGTTCTGGCACAGTTGTTCTTGAAAAAGAGCAGTTTCTGTCAGAGCTCCCTCAGCCCCGCCTACCTCACAGGGTGTCCATTGTGAGGAGGGGAAGGGAAAGGAGTTTGTAAGCCACTCTGAGACTCCTCTGGGTAGTGAAGGGCGGGGTATAAATCCAATCTCTTCTCTTCTTCTTCTACTTCCTCTTGTTTGTGGAACTTAATTGGAATCTTCCTGGTTTGACGAAGTCCTAGTTTGCTGTCCAAACAAACTCTGGTTTGCTGAGGCTCCTCCAGTTGGCCATCACAGCTTATTGGAGCTTGATCGAGTGAGGAAGCTTCCAATCACGCTCAGCATAGAAGAGGAAAATATGATGTGTGAGTGAGCATAGCAACAAGCTGTGTTCATGCCCAATCTGTTTTAATTAGACCTTGCCACATGGTCTGAATGCAACAAACACTGCGCCTGCCAGACATTCTGTTTTCTGGTTACGATTCTTAATCTAGGCTCAGAAACGCACTCACACAAAACCCCATGGTGATGTATGCTGGGCATATCCAATTGTCCTCAAGTGGTCTGCCATAGTGTTCAGGGCAAAGGCTCCTCAGCCATGGTGTATTCAGGGATGCCAGGAAGTCCAGATTTGCTGGAGCCAGCCGTGTATCTTTATAGGCCAACTCCACCTAATTTTATATATTCTGGAGAGGAGATGAGGAACTTGACTTTGCCGAAGATCAAGGACCTTCATCGAGGGATGCCAGCATCAAAGATGAGCATGGCTAAGACCGAGCCAATCTTGAACAGGCATCCAGCACTCGGGGCTCTTTTTGTAGATAAAGCCCAGCAGGAACTCATTAGCAAAATAGGTCACACCCAACAGCAGAAACTCATTAGCATATTAGACCACACCCATGACAGCACAGCTCATTGGCATATTAGGCCACACCCCCATGTTACCAGACATGTGCTCATCCAGCCACACCCACCTTTTGCTTCTTTATTCTGCTTACCTTGTTTGTTGTCTACTTATCTTGTTTGTTGTCAAAACCCAGGGCTTTATTGTAGCAGGAACTCCTTTGCATGTTAGGCCACACACCCCTAATGTAGCCAATCCTAATGAGTGTCTGCTGTTGGGTGTGGCCTTTTATGCTAATGAGTTCCTGCTGGGCGTGGCCAACTTGGAAGCCAGCCGGAACTCCGTTCCTGTGCGTTCCTGCCCAAAAATAGTCCTGCAGGATGTGAGCTGGAGGAGGTGGTGGGCAGAACCTTGTGCCCATCATTCAGAACAAATATTTGCTTGATAGGTTTGAGAGGAAACCTGAGGCTGGAGTTAAGGTGGGCTTTGCTTCCCTGCGGGGCGGGCAAAGGGAAGGGACCCTCTGTGAGGGAAATAGATCGTAACCCGAATTACCTTTGCAAACAGCCTTCATTCTTCAGCTGCAAGGGTTCAAATTTCATTGAACCTGATTGCACCCTCTGTGACTCCTCCTCTGTGTTTACATTTTCACTGCGCCCCCCCCCCTCTTGCCTGAAGCCAAAGTTTCATGCTTCTCCAGCAGTTACCTTCGGGACTGCAAAGAAGCTGGAAGGCTCTGGTGTTTTCAGTGCCCGCTTTTTGTGTGTGTGCTGCAAGTTAGGCTGTTTTTGAAATCGGCTTGGCCGTTCCGCCACCTCTCCAGGGCATAGAACTTCTGACAGTTTGGGAAAAAAACGGTAAGCAACTGTCGTGTTAAGATATGAGAAAGATGTTTACGTCCTGTGTATCTCTTTAAGTTGCTAGTGGGCTCGGAATCTAACTGTTCTCTTGCAGACTGAAACTCTCTACAATGACGTTTTGTGTGTGTGAGAGAGAAAGAGAGAAAGAGAGAGAGAGAGAGATGTGCACACAGTGCTTTGTGAAGATCGGGAGTTTGTATTGGGCAAAGAAGGCAGGAAGAGGGGAAAACAGACTTCACGCACCGAAAACAAAAAGACTTAACCTTGCGAGGAATGCAGTTCTAGACTTGTAGAGATTTGCCTGCGGGTTTGTTTGTTATGTGGTGATTGGGTGGGGGGGGGGGGGGGGGCCCCCAAGGGGGGGTGCAGCTCTGCCTCACAGCCCAAAAAAGGATGCAACATATGGAAAATAGCTTTGTATTTTCCCTCCTTCTGTCTGGGAGAACTGGGTCAGAACTGTCATTGGTGGGCCCACCCCAGCATGCTAGTTTGAATGAGCTTTCTCAGACACTGAATGACTGGAAAGAAGATAGCTGTGGGACAGGTCAGAAAAGCTGCCAGACAGCTTGTGCTCAGCCCGGTGAATTGCACAAAAGGAGAAGCCGGAGGACTCCGAGAGGACTGTTTTAGAGTGGAGCTGAAACTGGTATGTGCCTTGCGGTTTTGGCCTGGCCTCTGGGAATGCGATTTGCTTTTCTGTGCAATGGACTGTAGAGCAAAAAAAAAGAAAAAAAAAGTGCACACGCGGTCTCCATATTGCGTGTGCCTGATCCCAGTTAGTTAGTAGTTCAGATTCAGGGCTGGACTCTCGCCAGATTTCATGGCTGTTAGGGGAAGAGAGAGACACAGCGAGAGAGTGCCAAGGGTAATTCTGCCTCCCCTGTTCCAGTAGGGACCCTGGCCCGAGAGAAAACAGAGTAAAAGCAGAGGGGTTCTTTTCAGCTTGCGATAGACAAATTCCACCTTTTGCTTTCAAGGCTTCACTGTTTCAGTCTGCCTTTGGGGTGTGTGTTTTGTTTTTCTGGCAGGGTTGGGTTGGGGGAGAGACAGATGTGTTACTGTATGGGTTGGGGTTTTTTTTGCAGCCAGTTCCTTCCTTGGAAAAAGTGAGAGCAGGGGCTGCGTTTTGCGAGTAAAATGAGGCATTTCATCAAGCACGCCAGTACTCCTGCTAAGGCATTTAGAGGGAAGCCTCGCTTCACCCATGTGTATCTACCACTTCTACTTTACCATAAAAGAAGAACTCGTCTTATTCCCCCCCTTCTGTCTGTGTCTGGACATATTAGGGGTTTTAAAAAAGCTTTTAATTCATGGCAACGCTGGGATTCGTCTCTTGATGGGTGTTTTGAAAGATATGGCTGGGCGACTGCAGATTGCAGAAAAACAAAACCTGGTATCTGAATTTCCTTCCTGATAGGCTCTTCCGGGAAGGGGGGCTTAAGGAAGGGGCAAATAACCAAGGACTACACACAATCCAGCTGTTCATATAGTTTGATCTTTTTAATAAGGAGGCGGTGGAGCTTTTTCCTTTGTTTTAGAAGAACTTGAAATAAGTATCATAAGTCTAATCCCCAGGTGGCCCGATGAAGTCTGACTCATGATCCCTCAAGAGATCCAGCCGTTTAAATTTGGTAGAAGCGCTTTTCCAGGTTTCAGCGGCATCATGTTTGTATTTGCTTTCTAGGAATGCTCAGCACCATATAAGGTTGAGGCCCTCTGTCTCTTGTATTGTATTAGGCCCGGGTTCCTGAGTAATCAAATAAGCATCTTATTATTTAGCATTAGTAATGTGAGTGACTGTTGGTGAAGGGAATGTGCCAAAAAAGGTACAGCAGTGAAATTATGACTTGCTGCGTTTACGCTGTCAATATTTTGTTAAACCTGGAATTTTCTATAACCATGGCTTGTTATGATGTGGAAGGACACGGGAGTGAGAATTGCGCAGGGGTGGAGTGTGAAACCCCACTTGGGTTCTGAACCGGGGGAAGAATTTCCAGAACCGACTGAGGAGCATAGTTCTCTCTAAGCTGACTTAGTGTGAGCCAGCTCACAGATTTTTAGCCTCCGGCTCACACATTTTTGTCTTGGCTCAGGAAGGAGGGCTCCAGAGCAGACTAATTTATGCAGCAGCCAAATCGCTCGCTCACAGCTTTAATGCCAGTAGCTCACAAAGTAGAATTTTTGCTTACAAGACTCCACAGCTTAGAGGAAGCATTGGAGAGGAGTTCCAGGCCCTTGCTGGAAATGTCCTGTGAGGTATACCTAGCACAATCTAGTGACCGATGCTCCCTCTAAGCTGTGGAGTCTTGTGAGCAAAAATTCAACTTTGTGAGCTCCTGGCATTAAAGCTGTGAGCGAGCGATTTGGCTACTGCATCAATTAGTCTGCTCAGGAGCCCTCCTTCCTGAGCTAAGGCAAAAATGTGTGAGCTGGAGGCTAAACAACTGTGAGCTAGCTCACACTAACTCAGCTTAGAGGGAACACTGCTGTGGTGATACTGGTGTCCTATGCCCTCCTCTTGCCCCGCATGCCCAGAGACCTTGCGGGGTGTGTGTGTGTGGATTGTTACTGCTTCTTAAAGGGAAACTCTTTTGATCAAGATTTTGGAAGCCATTCCAGGTTCTGTAATCCATTTCAGAGTTTGGATGACGTTCCATTCCGCACTCCGCCAAAGCGTTGGGGGCAGGCCCAAGCTGTACCATTCAACCCTAGCTCCTCTGGCATTCATTGCTGAGTGGGATCTTGCAGGTGGGGATCTGAGATTTCTCCAAAGGGTATGTTCTTACCAACGTAGACCGCTAACCCCCACCCCCGACTCTGTGGCAATTCCAACTCTGTGGTGAGCTAGTCCTCCTGACATCCGACCCTGTGGTGAGACAAGCGTTCCCGGGCTCTGCAGCAGTTCAGTAATAATCTAAAATTGTGTGGAAATACGCAACTTGGGCTGCGGTCACACGGAACATTAGCCATGCGAGTCAGACGGAAGACATGCGGGTTTTCGGGGCGCGATCTCACCGGCACATCTGGGAAGTGTAGCACTCCCGTGGCTCAAACGAGGCTTCCTGCCGAAACCACGCGGCAAAAAACTAGTACCTCCGAGGTACTAGTTTACGGAAACCGCGGGGCAAGGGCGGGCGTCTGATCGCGTTTCCGGTGGCATCCGGCGCCCGCCCATGTTCCCTGGCGAAAAAGGTTTTTTTCCTTCAAGTCTTTGTGGATGCGCAAAAGCACACAACGGAGCATGCGCAGTCATGGTGTAAACAAAAATAAAACCTTCCAGTTTGCCGCACCGCGCACTTCGTTTTTGCGCGTGGGATTGTCGTGCGATCGGCACCTCTCCTTTCCCACGGAACCTCCACAGTACCTCCACGGGAGGTCTGATCAGGTAACCGCGCCTTAGTTTGCCCCGGGGCAAACTGCCACACTTCCCCCCCGCGGTTTCCTGCCCGTGTGACCGGGACCTAGGTGAGTTTTTAAATGGTGGAAGTTCCTCTAAAACCCTCTTGTCTGTCTCTCTGTGAAGTGACTTAAGCATTTGTACAGGGGACCAGAGGTCCTTGTGAGTCAGGACAAAACATGCTAGAGGACCATTAGCAGCTCTCCGTGCCATATGCAGTTTCTTGGGTTTGCTGGCACAGCCGGGAGCACGGGGGG
>NW_015164249.1:209380-224922 GCF_001447785.1 Gekko japonicus
TTTCTGATCACCATAAGTAAGGGCTTCCTTGCACACCAGACAAGTTAATCGCCCACACATGGTCTAATATATATTTTTTAAAAATCATATACTGTATTTACCCAAAAAGGAAGACTGTTGTTTTTTTCCTTGAGGTAAACTTCTGGGGGGGAAAGGAGAAGAGGGGGTTGTGTTATAGTCACATACCATTTACAAGTATGTACAGTAATTTTCTTGAGAGTCCCTTGGACTGCAAGAAGATCAAATCAGTCAATCCTAAAAGAAATCAACCCTGACTGTTCCCTGGGAGGCCAGATAATGAAACTGAAGCTCAAATACTTTGGCCACCAAATGAGAAGGGAGCACTCACTGGAGAAACCCTGATGCTGGAAAAGACTGAAGGTCAAAGAAGACGGGGACGGCAAAGGATGAGATGGTTAGACAGTGTCATAGATGCAACGAACATGAAATTGAGCAAACTTCAGAGGACAGCGGAAGACAGGAGGGCCTGGCGGGAGTTGGTCCATGGGGTCGCGAAGAGTCGGACTCGACTGTATGACTGAACAACAACAACAGTAATTTTTTTAAAAAACCCACTCTTTTGTGTATAACATTTTGGGGGGTTCTCTTTGGTTAAATATGGTATTATACAAGTTGTAGACTGTTAACTCTGAAAGTCAGTTGAGGATGATGGGAATTGCTCCGTGGGTGACTTCAAGCCCATCCTTATTTATTTATTTATTTCTATTTATATCCCGCCCGCCCTGCAAGCGGGCTCAGGGCGGGTCGCAACAATAAATTCCAGTACATTCTAAATTGATTCAATAAATAGATATCAAAAATTAATACAATAAAACCAGTTAAAAACAGTTGAAGTAGGCAGTGCAGTAAATTTCAATTTCAGTTCCTGCAGTCAGGAATGAATGGGTCAAAGTCAAGCCATGAAGAAGAGAAGAGATTTGATTTATACCCCGCCCTTCACTTGGAGTCTTAGAGCGGCTTACAAACTCTTTTCCCTTCCTCTCCCCACAACAGACACCCTGTGAGGTAGGTGGGGCTGAGAGAGCTCTTTCAAGAACTACCATTTCTCTCTTGCTTCGGATTGCAAGACTAGATCGAATGGGTGGAAATTACAAGAGAGTCCTTACCATCTAAATATCAGGTGACCCTAACTGTAAGAGTGGTTGAACAGTGGAACAGTCTGCCTCGGGAGGTGGTGGATGCGCCTTCCCTGGACGTTTTCAAGCAGAGGCTGGATGACCATCTTTCGGGTATGTTGTGGGGCTCTCTTTCGGCTATGCTCCTGCAGAGTGCAGGGGGTTGGACTAGATGACCTGCAAGATCCCTTCCAACTCTAACATTCTATGATTCTATGATTCTAAGGACAGCTCTTGTCTAGGGCTGCCAAGTCCCCCTGGGGGGCGGAAATCCCCCCCGCCTCAGAGGCCCGTTCCCCGACGCCGGGGAATCGGGCCCCGGGGGGGAACCCCGCCCCAGCGTGCACGTCACAGGGAAGTGACGTCATGACGCCGGGCAAGCTGGGGGCGGGGCCACGGCCATACAAGGGAAAACTCTATGGGATATGCGCCAGGATACGATTGGGAGTCCCCCGCCGGCAGGGTAAGTGCCACTTGGCAACCCTACTCTTGTCAGAACTACGGCTTGCCCAAGGTCATCCAGCCAGGTGCAAGTGGAGGAGTGGGGAATCAAACCCGGTTCTCCCAGATTAGAGTCCGCGCACTCAACCACGACACCAAACTGGCGCTACACCAAACAGGAAGGGCCGATGATCGACACCCGCTGCCTCAACCCAAAGGCCTGGCGGAACAGCTCCATTTTGCAGGCCCTGTGGAACTGTAATAGGTCCCGCAAGGCCCTGATCAGAGTCGGGAGCATGTTCCACCAGGCTAGGCGAACATCCTTCAGGCCAGGAGTAACCAGCAGATGGTTCTCCGCAGAGCGCAAGGCTCTCTGGGGCACATATGGGGAGAGGCAGTCCTTTAGATATCTGTCTTTCTAACCCACTTCTGGTGGTTATTTTTCACCTCTTATCCTATGTAAGTTCATGTCTTACTGGGTGATTGAATCACCCTCAAGTCACAGCTGACTTATAGAGACCCCACCGGGTTTTCGAGGCGAGAGACATTCAAAGGTGGTTTGCCCTTTCCTGCCTCTGTGCAGCGGCCCTGGACTTCCTTGGGGGTCTCCTGTCCAAGTGCTACCTCGCCAGGGTCCACCCTGCTTAGCCTCCAAGTTCTGACAACGTTGGGCTGGCCTGGGCCACCCATGTCTTATTCCCTCACCCCCGCTCTGAGTCCTTTCCCCACTTTGGTGTCTTCATCCTAAGATTTCCTCACCTGCTCATCGACCCAACTTCCGTCTCAAAATTGACTCGGGGTTTTCTTAACAGCTTCAACTCGCCCCGGGATGCCCGCCTGCTGCTAACGTTACCTCAGTGCAGTCTGCCTCTATCGAGCCCTGCATTCCTTAGGTCTCCGTACAAAACCGAAGCAAGCTGGCAGCGTTGGCATCCTTCAAGATGACACAGGATTTTAAATATGTAACCCAAAGAAAATAGTTACCCTGTAGCGGGTGCTTTGTTCTTCCTTGAGGCGGCATAATATTTACATGCAGCTATGGTTACCATAGTAAACAAATCGACCGGGAATATTCTCCCTCCTTTTGATCAAGAGAGACTCGGGAGATGCATCAAGGCATGGCTCACTTGGACACTAGTGCAGAGCGATTCAGTCGTGGAACCTGCTGTGTTGGGATCAGTGTTCCCTCTAAGCTGAGTTAGTGTGAGCTAGCTCACAGTTTTTTAGCCTCTGGCTCACACGTTTTTGTCTTAGCTCGGGAAGGAGGGCTCCAGAGCAAAGTAATTGATGCAGTAGCCAAATCACTCGCTCACAACTTTAATGCCAGTCGCTCGCAAAGTAGAATTTTTGCTCGCACAAGACTCCACAGCTTACAGGAGCGTTGGTGGGGATGTACCACAGGCTGGACAGTGATGGCTTCCTTCATTGGGGTTGGTCAACCTCCTTGCTTTCTCCAGAAGATGAATGCTATTGGGCAGCATAAGCAACGGGTTGCCAACCCTCCTGGTGGGCGCATACAGCACTTCGAAAGAAAGTAATGCACATCATACAGTCAAGCAAACCACAGAGTGATGATTCTTAGAGTAATACAATCCAAAATAGCCCAACCAGATTTGTGACGGAAAGTCCATGGATGGGATGTCTGTTCCTTTTGTTTTTTGGGGGGACTGTGGCACAAGGAAAGGGAGTTTTAACTCCCCCCTCCAGTTTCTGTATCTTTGCCCCCAACAGAGCAAACTGGGCCATTACAGGTTGTGAGAATGGCATCATGTGTGTGTGTGGTGGGGGAGGGGCCCGCTCCCTCACACCTTGATTCTGCTCCGAATTGGGTGCACCCCCCCTGGTCTTGTCTTCCATTTTGAAGAAAAAGAAACCCACAGAGAGCGCCGTTCGTCATGTCCGGCACGTCCCTTCGATGACAGACATGGGGTGCAATGAATGGGCAACAAATTCTCATTTAATGTATCGAGCATTTGTACTGTGGTAGGACAAAGCAAGACCCTCTTCTCGTCCTCAAGCGGCTCTCCTTCACACATGTGTGAAGAGTGATTCACACATGGAATTCACTGCCACAGGAGGTGGTGGCGGGTACAAGCATGGACGGCTTCAAGAGGGAATTAGATAAGCATATGGAGCAGAGGTCCATCAGTGGCTATTAGCCACAAGGTATAGATAGGGACTCTGGGGCAAGTGATGCTCTGTCTTCTTGGTGCTTGGGGGGGGGGCCAACAGTGGGAGGGCTTCTAATGTCCTGGCCCCACTGGTGGACCTCCTGATGGCACCTGGTATTTTTGGCCACTGTGTGACAGAGTGTTGGACTAGATGGGCCTTTGGCCGGATCCAACATTGGCGTCTCTTATGTTCTTATGTTCTTCATGATGACTGAAGAACTTGTATATTTCCCACCCCATCCCTGAATAGAGCCTTGACACGATCAGGAATTTTGTGTTACCTTTCCTTTCCCCCTTCCGACTCTCTGTGGTGCCGCGAGTGTGTTAGCGAGTGAGATCCGCTCCCAATAGCTCAATCAGCTCTCTGTGTTAATTTTTGCACCACTGTCTCTTGAGGAAAGGCTTGGCTGGTTCCAGACACTGAGGTGCTTCGTTCCTCATGACCAAGCGAAGGTTCAGAGTATTGCTAAGCAAACAAAGTTCCTCAGGAATTTCTGATTAATACAGACCTCCTTTTCAGTGAGCCATGAATCCTGAAGCTAAACCGTATTTTTAAAAAGGGGGGGGGGGGGGGGGGGATGAGGGACAGATGACTGTATAGCTGGCAGTGACTCCATTTGGGCTGGGCAATGTTATTTTATTTATTTTTATTTTATTTAACTTTCAATTTATAGACCGCTCACCCCCTAAGGGCTCTGAGCGGTTTACATTGTACAATTATTAATGACATTACCTTACTAGGGCCACACACACAATGAGGGGAAGGGACTACCTATCAGGCACCAATGGCAAGGTCTTAGTTTGTTTTTTTTCCCCTACCATATTTTTAATTAATCCATCAAAACAAACAAACAAACAAACAAAAGCAAAAAACAAAAAAGCGGATCATTACAGCTTTACAACCTTTTTTCCCTCCAATTCTTTACAGAAGTTTCTAAACTAGAATGTTCTTCTTATCGATCCAGTTATAGAATTTCACCCAAGTGTTTAGAGAGGCGCCATCTTCTCTGTCACGAAGTTTTTGAGTTAAACTGTCCAGCTCAGCCACTTCCAAAGCTTTTGTTATAAAGTCCTGTTTATGTGGAAGTTCTTCTTTCTTCCAATGCTTAGCCATCGTCATCCTTGCCGCTGTTACCAGATGTAGAAGGAGATATTTGTCACTTTTCTTTAAATTGTCCGGTAATACATTTGGCAGAAAGATTTCGTGATCCAAAGCTATCTGAACGTTCAATACCTGCACTATAATCCTATGCACCTCTCTGGCAAGGTCTTAGTTGTTGTTGTTTCTTACGGAGGTTCTTCAATCCGGGCGACGGCGTTTTTTGGCGCAGGTCTTCCTTTTGGTCGCAGCGACTCCTTCCGGGTATGGACCCACAGCGCACAATGGCGCATGCTACCGCAGCCGGCCTCTGTCCCAATTGGCTCCGGCCTGCCGCGTTGTCCCGCCGCCGTGCTTCGCCGGCCCAATCTCCGCCCAATGTTCCCTCTGAGCTGAGTCAGTGTGAGCCAACTCACCGTTTTTTAGCCTCCAGCTCACACATTCTTGCCGCAGCTCAATAAGGAGGGCTCCAGAGCAAACTGATTTACGCAGTAGCCAAATTGCCCGCTCACAACTTTTAATGCCAGTAGCTCACAAAGTAGAATTTTTGCTCACGAGACTCCACAGCTTACAGGGAGCGTTGAACTGGGAGTGCGGCCTATAGACATAATAAAGAAAAAAGTATACATGTTAATGAGGCCTTCGGTTAAACCTGAGCCGTTACAAAGTACGAAGACTGACCCTTGTTTGTTTAACTTGGCTGAGGAAAGGGTTGTAGTCTTGTTTGGGTGTGTTGGGAGGAGGGGGCGGTGCTCCCAAGCTGTGCATCGTGGCCAAGGCCGACCCGTGCGGTCGATGCAAACAAAACGTTGCCTGGCAAAGGGCGAGCATCTGGCTCAGTGTTTGAGCATCAGCTTGTGTGCAGGAGGGCCCAGATTCAGTCCCCAGCACTCAGACTTTGTTCCGCTGCTTCAAACCAACATGGCTACGCCCCCTGAATCTATCGGTAAAGTGATGGTTGCCCTGACCTGGATAGCCCAGGCAAGCCCGATCTCGTCTGATCTCGGAAGCTAAGCAGGGCCGACCCTGGCAAGTATTTGGATGGGAGACCTCCAGAGAATACCAGGGTTGGGAGGCCAGAGGCAGGCTATCAAACCACTTCTCTGAATGTCTTCCGTGCCCCAGTAGGAGTCGCCAGGGGTCACCACGACTTCCAGGAACAGGTACACACGAGCGCATACAACACACACAGACACACACACACACACACACACACACACAGAAAATGCAAAAATACACCCCCCACACACAAATAAAATGATGGTTGAGTTACTGAAGTAACCATGGAAGTAAGAAAATGGCACCCCGGTCAGATTTTGGTCATTTAATGTGCCTGTTTTTAAGATGAGTGAATGTTACTTCATCCCCAAGGTTGGCATGAGTAACCGTTGCAAAGTTCTTAGGTACTATTAATGTGTTCAGTTTTTTTTTAAAAAACGTCTTTTCTGTGCTAATATGTTGTCGAAGGCTTTCAAGGCCAGAGTTCATTAGTTGCTGTCGATTTTCCGTGTTGTGTGGCCGTGGTCTTGGCATTGTAGGGCCTGACGTTTCGCCAGCAGCTGTGACTGGGCATCCTCAGAGGTATAGCACAGAAAGACGGAGTACTCTCTGTGTCAAGGTGTGAGAAGAAGAAAAATGGTAGGCAGGTAATTTATATCTACTCAGGAAGGTGGGGTAGGGCTGAGTCATTATCCTGTAGGAGTTCCCCAGGCTGTGAAACATGCTAATGGAGGAGCTTTCCTGAGGAGGTTCTTTTGTATATGGATTGTTTCCTGAGGAGGTTTCCTGTTTCGGTTTCCTGTGCTGTTTTTTTTTTTAACACGGTCTTTGTTTTCTTCTTCTTCTCGTCTTACAGTTCTGCATACCCAGGGCCCCATTGATGGAAGCCTCTACGCAAAAGTGAGGAAGAAGAGTTCCTCAGATACCAGCATTCCCGGTGGAGCCGCGGGTGCCGTGACCAGTAGCCCTGACCACGGCGACCACACTCTGTCGGTCAGCAGTGACTCGGGTCACTCCACTGCCTCCATAAGGACAGACAAAACTGAAGAACGCCCCTCTCCGGGAACCAAGAGACTCCTGAGCCCCCAAGAGAAGGAGGAGTTGGACCAATTGCTTAGTGGCTTTGGCCTGGAGGACCCGGTCAGTCCCCTCAAGGATATGACCGATGCCCCAAGCAAGTACAGTGGGACTCGCCACATAGTGCCGGCCCAAGTCCATGTGAATGGAGACGCCAAGCACAGGGACAGGGAGACAGACATTCTCGACGACGAGCTGCCCAGCCATGACCTCCACAGCGTGGACAGCATCGGGACGTTGTCTTCTTCCGAAGGGCAGCATTCCAACCACCTCGGGAACTTCAGCTGCCACAAGAGCAGCCAGAATTCCCTTCTGTCGGACGGGTTTGGAAGCAATGCCGGGGAAGAGCACCACAGTGCCGTGGCTCCGGATCTGGGAATCAGCGTAGACCCCATGTATGAGAGGTCCTTCGGAAACGCCGAGCCGAAGCCGTCTCAGCAGCTGCCAAGGAATCCTCCGGTCTCTGCTCAGCCTCCGGCCTACAGCCCCAGTAGCTATTCGACCCAGACGTGGGTGCGCCAGCAGCAGATGGTAATCGCTCATCAGTATGCCTACTCCCCAGACAGCGAGGTCAGACTCGGTCTTCACAATTCGGTGGAGAAATCGGGCAACCCGCAGAGCCAAGCCAGAGTTCCGGAGACTCCCGCCCGGGGCTGCAGCAGCAGAGATGCTGTACAGAGAGGGCTGGGAAGCGTGCCTCCTTCCAACGAGACGGCAGAATCCCCTAGCCCGGAAGTTCTAAAGCCAAGATTGGACCCCGAGAAGGTCACAAATGACATCGACCTGCAGTTGAACGCAGGAAACGGCTTGGGGTCCTTGCCCTCCTCCCCCACTCTGGATATCGACCAGTCGATTGAGCAGCTGAACAGGTTGATTTTGGAGCTGGACCCAACGTTTGAGCCGATCCCCACCCGCATCAATGCTGTCAACAGACACACAGGTCAACTGAATGGATTTGCCAGCCACGAAATAGACGTGGGAGGTCTCGGGATGAGCCCTGGATTCCACGGGAAAACAGAGGTCTCCAACCGGAATCTGCCACAGCAGGGTGAGTTATTTTTAATAATGCATGAATGAAATGTCCTTTCCTTCCCCCCCAACAGTTGAAGACCACCCTGCTTGGCATAAATCTTCTAAAATGAGAAATGGAATATCTGTGGGTGACTCCTTTTCATACTTCTTTGTGTGGAATGTTGGGATGGAACAGCATAATCAGTCCTCTCGTTAAATAACTGGCTTTTTCCGTGCTCTCGTGTCAAAGATATTTTCAGTCCACAGGGCTGTCTTTGTGAGTTGCTGATGTATTAAATGCAAAAGACATCCACAAATAATGCACAAAGATGCTAGCTGGCCAATCAAATAACAACATTTTACGCCCTCCTTCAAATTTTTCCTGCTGCTAGACCCCCCTTTAAAAGAGAAGGAGTAGGAGGGGGGGAGTTGTCCCAACAGTTTTCAGCTTTTCATGCAGGGAAGAATTGTACCTGAAATGGCTGTCATACATACCCGAGGTATGGACAGTAGAAAAGAGCAAGAGTCCAGTAGCCCTTTAAAGATGGTATGAGCTTTCATGAGTCACTGCTACAAAAAAGCAGTGGCTCATGAAAGCTCCTCCCCTGCCACAGATTTTGTGAGTCTTTAAGGTGCTCCTGGACTCTTGCGCTTTTCTCCTGCTAGGTAAAGGTAAAGGTTCCCTTGCTCAAAAGCCAGTCGAGTCCGACTCTAGGGTTGCGGTGCTCATCTCCGTTTCCAAGCCGAAGAGCCAGCGCTGTCCGAAGACGCTTCTGTGGTCATGTGGCCTGCATGACTAAATGCCAAGGCGCACAGAACACTGTTACCTTCCCACCGAAGCGATACCTATTTATCTACTTGCAATTTCTTGCTTTCGAACTGCTAGGTTGGCAGGAGCTGGAACTAGAGACGGGAGCTCACTCCGTCATGCAGCACACTCAGGTCTCGAACTGCTGAACTACCGACCTTCCACAGCCTGCAGTTCAGCATCTTGAGCTACTGCAGCTCCTTCTACAGACAGACTAACACAGCTACCCATCTTGAATTATGGGCGTTTAGGTGGAGGGGGCTTTACGGATGAGAGAAGGGTGTCTTTGTGCCAAACGGTGAACATTCTTAAATGAAACGGTGAACATTCTAGAATTTTGATCAATGTTTGTTCCAAAATCATTTGGACTTGATTTAAGTACAGATTGAAGCTTTGAGGTACCGCTGTAACCCCATGTCTGTTGTTTGGAACCAGCCTCTTTCTGAGGTCGTGGGATGGGTGAGGATTGTGTGATCTGTGTGGAAGCCCCGTTTGTGTTGTTGTTTCCTCTCAAAAGAAGAGGTTGGAGATCTTGCAAACAATTTCCCATTAATTATATTCATATGGTGTAGTGTAGGAAAACGCAAGTGGCTGTTCATTCCCCATGGGAAGAAGATTGGCCGGCTGGCTGGTCGAGTGAGTGTGCGAACCAGTCCTGTGTGGTTTCAGACTGCTTAGAATAAATCTTAATTATTCAGTAACATTCCAGGGATCTTCTCTTATAACCCCAAATTGCTGTTCAAGGTCATTTTTTTTTTAAGGGAAATCCACATTCTGTAAATTACAGAGAGAGGCTGTCGGGTTGGCAGCAGTAATAGGTGGGTTTTGTTATGCTCACTTTCCTTGCTTAAAAAAGAACTGAAATCCTTCTGTGTAGGACACAATCCATGGCACGCAGTTCCTCTCTTGGGCATCGCTGTTTATTCATTCCGCGGCTTTCCTGAAAACATGGGAGGATCGGAACGCAGCGCTTCATAATTTGCTTTGACGGTTGGCATGATTGGGGCAGGGCAGCTGTAAGAAGAACTAGCATCCGAGGAAGGTCAGAGGCAGGCGTGCTTGAGCATTTTTGGCCAGCCACTTCCTCATTGGCACACTGCAGTAGCAGCTCTTTATCATTGTTTCTCACGTATTTAACATGCTTTTATATGGCTTTATACCAGAGTTCCAAACTGGTAAACTGGAGTTGCCAATCTCCTGTTGGGTCCTGGAGAGCTCCTGGAATGACAAATGATCTCTAGGCTACAGAGATCAGAGAAAATGCCTGCACAGGAAGGTGAACTCTATGGTATTATACCCCACTGGGGTCCATCCCCTCCCCCAAGCTCCACCCCCAAATGACCAGGGATTTCCCAACCGGAAGCTCCACCCCCAGATCACCAGGGATTTCCCAGCCGGAAGCTCCTCCCCCAGATCACCAGGGATTTCCCAGCCGGAAGCTCCACCCCCAAATCACCAGGGATTTCCCAACCGGAAGCTGGCAGCTCTGCAAGGGCAAGAAAGAAGTCATAAAGGTTAATCTCCTTAATGAATGCAAAAAAACGCACCAAAGAACGAGTTAGGCCCCAGTCACACGGGAGGCTTAGGCCCGGAAGAGGGACGGATCGGGGGCGCAGCAAACGGGCGCGATCAAACCGCAACATCTGGGAAGCGGTGCACACCCGTCCCCGATCCGTCCCTTCAGCCCAGTAACGTGGAGCAAAAAAGAACCTAGTAAAGAGAAGGACTTACCTGAAACGCCGCAGCAAGTGCAGCCGTCGGATCGCAGGAGCGCCCGTCTTCAGGAGCATTCGAGGCTCCCAGCCGAACTGTGCATGCGCACACATGCGCAGCCGGCTGCCTCGCGCTCCCTTCCATGTCTTCCCCCCCCCGGCATCTGATTGTGCCGGGAAGCAACTGTGCGGCGGCTCACGGGATCAGTCTGATCCCGCCGCCGCATGTCTCTTTTGGTGCGGCTTTAAAAAGCCGCACTTTGGCCACATCAATTTCCCCCCGTGTGGCAGGGGCCTTAATTAACTTTCCTGAAAACACCGAGCTTCCATTTTCTGAAACCTTAAAACAGCAGATCAGTGTATAGAGTTAGATTACTGGACCACCAAGGGGAACCCATGGCAGTGATCAGTGTTCCCTCTAAGCTGAGTTAGTGTGAGCTAGCTCACAGTTTCCTAGCCTCCGGCTCACACATTTTTGCCTTAGCTCAGGAAGGATGGCTCCAGAGCAATCTAATTTATGCAGTAGCCAAATTGTTCGCTCACAACTTTAATGCCGGTAGCTCACAAAGTAGAATTTTTGCTCACCAGACTCCACAGCTTAGAGGGAACATTGGCAGTGATACAGACTGATCTCGTCGCCAAAGGGCCAACTGGAAGAGATGAGGCTTAACCAATCCTTGGGGTTGCCTGAAGGGGGTTGCCAAGCAGATCTCTGGAAGGGGAGGTCATTTGAAAGCTTGGGGGGGGAGACACTTCCATCAGAGGCCCTGCTTTTAGTTGCGGTCACCTGTACCCGCTCCCCGGACAGCTTTTGGAGCATGGTCTCTACAGCACACCTCCCATTCCGGGGAGTTTGCTCGAGGGGAAGGTACTCTCCCTGAGATACAGGGAAGCAAGACGAGGAGCGTCTTTGTTTCCCGTAATGTCCCAGAGGAATCTGCAGTGAAATTTCCATCCCCTCCCCCCTTATAGTCACATCTCAGCAGTAGGTAATTTAGAAGCATGTTTGGTTTCACAGAGTCTGGAACACCGGAGGGAAACGTCTGAATTTTCTTGATCCAGCTTTAATCCTCGCTTTGAGGCATACCAGAGGTCCATGTTGTGTTAATTCTCAGTTGACTTCTTAATGGTCAGATTGTTCACGGAGGCATATATGAGCCCCATTTTTTTTTTTTTAAAGAGTCCTGAGCACATTGGCCTTCCTGTCTGAAAGACCATCTGATTTGGGTTGGCATGGTTCCTGGACGAGGCCGGTGTTGTATAAGGGAAAAAAACTTAGGCTTGTAGATACCTGGATTGTTCTAGTCTGTGTTGGGCCGTGTTGATCCCTGAGCGAGCTTGGGCCTGGGTCCGTCTGTTTGCCTCACCTACCTTGCAGGGTTGGTGCCCCATGGTCTTCCTTTGGGAGGGGCACAGAGAGTTTCAAAATGCATTAAAGGAATTAGGGTTAAAAGGTCAGGATGATCTCTCAGTGGGTTATTGTCACTGAATGCGCCTTCTTCAGAAACAAAACACAAAACAATCAAAAAGGAAACCAGGGGAAAACAACCTTCCTGTGTGTAGAAAACTTCCATGTAAATATTTCTTTCTGATGTCTTGTTTCCGATATGCGAGTATTTTTGTGTGTGTTTGTGTGGAAGGCCTTTCAACCGTGTGGTGATCCGTATTGTTCCAGGATTACATGCTTGAATGGTTCTCCGTATAAAAATAAAAGTTCCCTGAAGAGGCTACCAAAAAAAAAAAAAGTGCTTATCTTGGTATATATTGAATGGGTCGATCAGAACAAAAGACATTTGATAAAATTTAAAGAATGTATATTGTTAGCTATTTTTATGTATTGTACATAAATAGTAAGGCAATGGTGTAATAAAGGCATTTATTGATGTACGAGAGGTACTATTTTATGCCGCTTTTTCCTCTCCCAAATTAAAACATAATGCCATGTGTTCCTATACTGGCAATGTTCCCTCTAAGCTGTGGAGTCCTGTGAGCAAAAATTCTGCTTTGTGAGCTACTGGCATTAAAGTGGTGAGCAAGCGATTTGGCTGCTGCATAGATTAGCTTGCTCTGGAGCCATCCTTCCTGAGCGAAGACAAAAATATGTGAGCCAGAGGCTAAAAAACTCTGAGCTAGCTCACACTAACTCAGCTTAGAGGGAACAGTGCCGGCAACCTCAAATGAAGAAGAAGAAGAAGAGATTGGATTTATACCCCGCCCTTCACTACCCAAAGGAGTCTCAGACCGGCTTACAAACTCCTTTCCCTTCCCCTCCCCACAACAGACATCCTGTGAGGTAGGTGAGGCTGAGAGAGCTCTGACAGAAACTGCTCTTTTTTTTCAAGAACAGCTGTGCCAGAACTATGGTTTACCCAAGGTCATCCAGCAGGTGCAAGTGGAGGAGTGGGGAATCAAACCCGGTTCTCCCAGATTAGAGTCCACGCACTTAACCACTACACCAAACTGGCTCCTTGATGCAGTCTAAAAACATATATTCTGTGTTCGCGTGAACCAGATTTCTTTAGAACAAAGTTTGACTCCAGTGACACCTTTAAGACCCAATACATCTGAAGAAGAGGGCATACACACGACAGCTGATACCCAGAATTCAACATTGGCCCCTGCCACACGGCAGGGAAAAGACGGGGTGAAGCGCGGCTTTTAAAAGAAACGCCGCGGCGGGATCCCACGGATCCCGGTAGCCGTGCTCAGTTGATCCCCCGCACGCTCAGATGCCGGGGAGGAAGCTACCAGTCGGAGGGGGAGGCTGCTAAACATGCGCAGTACGGCAGGGGGCCGGGGATGCGACGGCAAGACGCGCCGCCGATCCCACGGCCAGGATGAAGCGGGCCAACCGGATGAACCACCGAAGGTAGGTGGTTCATCTTTGACGCGCTTCATCGGGGGAAGGGCCGGATTGGAGGCGGGAGCGCAACGCCAGCCAGATGTTGGCGTGGGATCGCGCCCGTTTGATGCGCTTCCAATCCGGCCCGCTCCCGGCCCAAACTGCCTCGTATGAACGGGGCCTTTGTTGGTCTTCAGGGTGCCACTGGACTCAGTCTTTGTTTTGTTGCGTTCAGACCAACAAGGCTACCCACCTGAATCTATCAGTTTTAGTTAGGTTTGGGTAGATCCAGAACGACAGCCTGGTCCAGAGATGGCCAGTGGTCCAGGAGCTGGAAGCATATTTTGCAGCAGATCCTGCCTCCCTCCTGGATGGCCAGACGCTGTTTAACAAAGTCGCATCATTTCAGAGGGTCTCCACGTTGCTCTGCAGTAGAGCACCTAGATTCGAGTCCAGTATCCCCTTAGAGACCAACAAAATTTGGGGGAGTATAAGCTTTTGAGAGTCAAAACACCCTTGATATCTGATGAAGGGAGTTTTGTCTCTCAAAAGCTTATCCCACGAAAATCTTAGAATCATAGAATCACAGAGTTGGAAGGGGCCAGACAGGCCATCTAGTCCAACCCCCTGCTCAATGCAGGATCTGCCTAGAGCAAGGGTGTCAAACATGTGGCCCGGGGGCCAGATCAGGCCCCCGGAGGGCTTGGCTTCTATCAGGCCCGCAGTGGAACTGGCTGTCTTCTGCGTCTTCTTCCAGTTCTGCTGCTGCTGCGTCATTGTAGGTTTGCAGCTTACAGATACACACCTGAACAGCATACTCAAGATTGCAACAGCACAGACATTTTGATGCAATAATTCAGAGCAAAGAGGTGTCAGTTATCAGACACTGTTAAATAAACAAAATATTGCAAGAGTGCTAATATTTTAAGCATGTTTTTATTTTAAGGGGGGGGAAAGCCCCTTTGTGTTCGTGTCCTTTATAAAGTTTATATCAACGTTACCTGGCGTTACATTTTATGACACACATGGCCCAGCCCAACAAGGTCTCATTTATGTCAGATCCGGCCCTCATAACAAATGAGTTCGACACCCCTGGCCTAGAGCATCCCTGACAGGTGTTTGTCCAGCTGTTGCTTCAAGGCAGCCAGTGAGGGGGAGCTTACCACCTCCCGAGGCAGCTGATTCTTGTTGATCTCTAAGTTGCTATTGGGCCTGAATTTGGAAGTCTCATAAGTCGTTACCTTGAGAGCAGTGTAACGACTAGAGTGCCGAATCTCTCTTTCAGTGCTTGGAAACGTCATTGTTTCAAGTGGAAATATGGACCAACTCCCCCCCCCCCCCCCACCATACCTCTTTTAACCACGCCTCAATTTTGAGTTGGGACAGGTTAGATAAAATCACTTCATTCCACAGCTGACCATCCCTAACTTTCACAGCATTTGTTCTTGATAAATCCTTTTAACCATTTTCTCCCCCCCCCCTCCCTTGGAGTGAGGAGGGAAATGGTTCCGAGTCATCACAATGAATGGATGTGGCTTGAAATTCCTTAACAGAATAAAAATTCATTTGGAAGCTGCTGTTTGAAATGCCATATTTCTTTTCTTTTTCTTTTTTTAATGCTGACAGCAGGGTGGGGTGACAGCTATAATTCTGTGGGAAGTGAGCTTCCTTTCGGAGTCTTTGACCTTGTTTCCGCTCTTGGTCGAGCAGCTGTTTTCTCAGATGTTTTCTCCCAAACTAGTCATCTGGCCAGAGCGTATTTTGTGTGCATCGTCGTGTTTTGGTCCTGGGATGCAAAAAGTTGGAGAAGAGCAGCACTTGAAAAGCACAGTCTTTCATTGGGATATGTTTCTGAGCAGCCAAAGGTGGAATCTCTCTCTGCTTCTAAAGAATGTCCCAGCACAAACTACATGCAGGTTCTGCAAAGTGTGCATGAAACCTGGGCCCTTATCTTTTAAAATGCTAGGGCGACCGGAGCAGGACATGGCCATCCTTTCAAATAGTCGGCTCCAGCTGCTGTTAAACTTAACGTAATATGCCCTCGATGCTGAACGAAGATGCATTTGTAGGCTGTATTCCAAGCATGGAGTGGGAATCGCCTTAGAGAGCCAGTGTGGTATAGTGGTTAAAGGGTTGGACTAGGACAGGGCTGGCCAAACTGTGACTCGGGAGCCACATGCGGCTCTTTCACACATATTGTGCAGCTCCCAGCAGGGCAGCTGGGGAAGCGAAGGGGAGGCGTGCCT
>NW_015164249.1:226004-231972 GCF_001447785.1 Gekko japonicus
GTGATATCTGTTCATGCCTTGCGGCTCTCAAACATCTGGCTTTTATTCTGTGTGGCTTTTACGTTAAGCAAGTTTGGCCACCCCTGGACTAGGATCTGGGGAACCCAGGTTCAACTCTCCACTCGTACCATGGAAGCTCGCCAGGTGACCTTGGGCCGGTCAGACACTCTGAGCCGCACCTGCCTCACAGGTTTGTTGTGAGGATAAAATGGAGGAGATGGGACCAATGTTAAGCCGCTCCATTGGGGAGAATGGTGGGGCATCAGTTAAGTAGTAGTAGTGGTAGTAGTAGTAATGTCTTCATCCATTAGAGAATGGGTGTCTTTGGACTGCAAGCCAGCATAGCTTGGCCTCTCTTGGCATTAGAAGGCAATCTCCTATCAAAATAAGCCTAAGAATGAGAATACATACTTTAGCCGTGCCACATTCTAGGATCAGGTCTAGAATCAGTCGGGGCTGTCCCACCTGCTCCTTGCCTTTTTGCACCCCAGGCAAGTTTGGCAAGAGGCTACGTTCAGGGGTAAGAGCCACATAGAATAAGCATCAGATGTTTGAGAGCCGCAAGGCATGAACAATTATTACGTGTTTTTTAACTGGGAAATATGCAGATTTGCTTTGTATGAACATTAAATGGGACTACCAAAAATAATAACAAAAGCGGTAAAAGGTAATGATATTTATTTGTCCAATGATATTTGTTGGCTAATGATATTTAGCTTCCCCAGCCGCCCTGCTGAGAGCCGCACAATATGTGTGAAAGAGCCGCATGCCGCTACCGAGCCGTAGTTTGGCCACCCCTGGGCTACGTACTTAGATATGTCCCCTCTCATGTGGGGCCATCAGAACTGTCTCCAAGACCTGGTTGGTTCTTTCTGTTTGGCCAGCAGTCTCTGGGTGAGTGGGAACCTTTTGCTTGTAGAGGCTGTAATTTTCCTCTCTGTTCAGGAATGAGACTGGATTCCTTTAGGACAGAGGTCCCCAGCCTTTTTTGAGCCTGTGGGCACCTTTGGAATTAGAACACATTTCGGTGGTCGCAGCCACAAATTGCTGCCCCGGAAGGTGGAGCCGGCCACAAAACGGCAGCCACACCTTACCAGTTTGGTGTAGTGGTTAAGTGCGTGGACTCTGATCTGGGAGAACCGGGTTTGATTCCCCACCTCTTCACTTGCAGCTGCTGGATGACCTTGGGCAAGCCATAGTTTCGACAGAGCTGTTCTTGAAAATGCTCTCTGACCCGTGTTCCCTCTAAGTTCAGTTAGTGTGAGCTAGCTCATAGTTTTTTAGCCTCTAATTCACACATTTTGTGTCTCCGCTCAGGAAGGATGGGCTCTGGAGCAAACTAATGTATGCAGTAGCCAAGTCACTTCCTCACCACTTCAATGCCAGGAGCTCACAAAGGAGAATCTTTGCTCACAAGACTCCACAGCTTAGAGGGAGCATTGTCTCTGACCCCACCTACCTCACAGGGTGTCTGTTGTGGGGGGGGGAAGGGAAAGGAGTTTGTAAGCCGCTCTGAGACTCTGACTGAAGGGCGGGGTATAAATCCAATCTCCTCCTCCTCCTCCTCCTCTTCTTCTTCTTCCTCTTCCTCTTCTGTTTCACAGTGAAGATCCCTGTGCTGTGGTAGCTGACATTTTTAAAAATCTGCACAGGCAATTGCGTCTTCAGTGGCCAATCAGAAGCCTTGCTGGGCAAAAGCCCCACCTGGTCCCAGTCATCCAGGTTGGGATGGTGCCCCCGGGCGCCATGCTGGGGACCCCTGATTTAGGGGGTGCAGAGAGGTCCTTGGAGGCTTGTGGGCTCCTCACCTCCACTTGACTGCTGAGGTGGAGAAGAGTCCGAAACTTTCCCAGTGGAAAGGAAACCGATCTCTTGTGTCTGTCCAGTCATCAGTCTCCTTTCCCTTCTTCCCTGGGATGGTGGAAACTTTAACTCTGGAACCTGTGCTGTTCTCCTTCCCCAAAGGGACAACAGACCCAAATGTTATCCTCATGTAAAAATAAAGGGTTCTCTTGCTCGAAAGCCAGTCAAATTCGACTCTAGGGTTGCGGTGCTCATCTCCGTTTCCAAGCTGAAGAGCCAGCGCTGTCCGAAGACGTTTCCGTGGTTATGTGGCCGGCATGACTAAACACCAAGGCGCACGGAACGCTGTTACCTTCCCACCGAAGTGGTACCTATTTATCTACTTGCAATTTCTTGCTTTCGAACTGCTAGGTTGGCAGGAGCTGGAACTAGAGACGGGAGCTCACAACGTCTTGCGGCACCTGGGTCTCGAACTGCTGAACTACCGACCTTCCACAGCCTGCAGTTCAGCATCTTAACCACTTGAGCCACCGCAGCTCCTCATGTGGCAGGGAGACATTTCAGAGGCCCCACATTGGCTGTCCTCAATACCAGCCGTGCACCATAAAAATAAAACCGGTTCCCAGTTTGACACATTCCCTCTGTCTGTCGTCTGCAGTTTCGCAGCTGATTAAAAGAACGTGGGACTGCCTCCACAGGCCTTTGGGTGTGAGAAACAGCAAAGCACTGGAGATTGTGGTATCATAAATCCTGGTGTAGTAGATTGATTTCAGAAATGAGGTGGGGGGAGCTGAGAGAGAGGGGAAATGGGGCATTGAGCTTTCCCAACTGTTCAGCGCTTATGAAATTCACAGGGGAAAGCGGCTTTGCAACTTGACAGGAAACTGCCGCTTCCTCCAAACATGCTCCCGGGGCACTCCCCAGGGCCTGGTGCTGGCGTTCCAGTTTCCACCCGAGTGCTGTGAAGCCGAATCCCACACTCCAGTAATCTGGGAGAGTCGTTCTTCGGTTCCCCAGTTTGCACCACTTAGAAGTGCAAAATTAAGGATTCGAATTGGAAAACCCGGCAGTGTATTTCATAGTGTGTCCAAAGACAAAGGGAAAAGAACCCGCTTCCAGTCCTTGGAGAGGTCTTTCCGGCAATCTGGAGGTGATTTAGGAACCCTTCTTTCTTTTCCAGTTGCAGCCTCAAAAGGTTCATGGACATTAAAAAAAAGCAGCATCGTGAGAAAGTGACACTTCAGCCCTACGGTAGTAGCAGGGTTGCCAACCTCCAGGTGGAGGCTGGAGACCTCATGTTATTCCATGCAATCCCCAGGGTCTTCCTCCCTTTCTTCAGGGCATGTGCAGGCTGTGGCTCTTTGTTTTGCCAGGTGTGGCCTCACTCTGTCCCTTCTTGCCTAAATCTGAATGCCAGTTGTAGTGAGAAACTGTTCCAGACTTTCACATGGAGCAGAACTGTTTGTTTCGATTCACTGCCTGCCCTAGTAGGGCAAGTAAGTCCTGGTCAATCCTCTACTGCAGTGCTCTTCGATCTTTCCAGACTTGGGGACCAGCTAAGCTTCCAAGCGTGGGACATTACAGTCACGTGACAGGAGGAGGAGGAGGAGGGGGGTTTATGCCCAGACTGTGGGCAGCAGTCCAAGAATTCTGGGGACCAGAATCACAAGCCAGACAGCGGAAGAGGAGAGGATATAACCTACAGATTGTTCCTTGCTATGGTACACCTCCTGCTCACCTCGTGCTCTCGAACAGAGAGCCAGTTTGGTGTAAGGGTTAAGAACGCGGAGTCTAATCTGGGAGAACCGGGTTTGATTCCCCACTTCTCCACATGCAGCTGCTGGAGTGACCTTGGGTCAGTCACCTGGCCCCACTGGTGGACCTCCTGATGGCACTGATATTTCTGGCCACTGTGTGACACAGAGTGTTGGGCTGGAGGGGTTTTGGCCTGATCCAACATTGGCATCGCTTATGTTCTTATGTAGTTCTCTCAGAGCTGTTCTTTCAAGAGCAGTCCTCAAAAGAGCTCTCTCAGCCCCACCTACCTCACAGGGTGCCTGTTGTGGGGAGGGGAAGGGAAAGGAGATTGTAAGCTGCTCTGAGACTCCTTCAGGTAGTGAAGGGCGGGGTATAAATCCAATCTCTTCCTTTTCTTCCATTAACTTGTATGCCTTGGGTTTTTCATAGGGGGGGCAGTTCTATCACACAGACATGCTCAAGTGCTTGAGACATAGAAATCTGGATTGAATGGCCTCATCACCTTATGGAAGTGGGGCCCCAGCTTGGTTCTCAAGAGAAAGAACCACTCCCCCCCCCATGATACATGCTGTTTGTATTCTTTCCTGGAAAGTCAGGAACTACCCATGGTTAGCTCTGACCTGGATCGCCCAGTTTCGTCTGATCTTGGAAGTTAAGCAGGGTCGGCCCCGGTTAGTACTTTAACGGGAGACCAACAAGGAAGTCCGGGGCTGCCGAACAGAGGCAGGGGATGCCAAATCACCCCTTCCTGCCTCTTGCCTTGAAAACCCTATGTGACCAGGACCATCCACGGGAATCCACCTGTATATTTCATAGAAAGGATGGCTGTCATATGTTCAATGGGGCTCATCCTCTGGCTTGTGTGGGGAAGCGCAAATAAAGTTCATGAAACAGCTGCGGTGTCTGCCCGGAGGCTTCTGGGCCTGATTCAGAACACTGTTTACTCTTAAAGTCCTTAATGGCCAAACCGAGATCAAGTTTCCATACGTGAATGCCAAAATTAACTATGGCTTGGCTGCTACCCTTCTGTGTGTATACGAAACCAGGCACCCTGTCTGTTGAGGTCTGTTATTTCCAGTCGCTCTGAGAGATTTTACACTGAGAAGTTAAAGACACCTGTGTAGTCAGGAGTACATCCTTTTTATGTAGTAGCCCAAGGCTATGGAGAAGATCCAGGTATGCTCTTCTCCTGTGGTTTCTGGTACTCGTGCGCTTCCTGTAAAACTTGTGCAAATTGTGTGGGAGAGGTAAAGGGTCACCTCTGTGCAGGAGAAAGTTCTTAGGAAAATGGGTAATTCCCTGTGGCATGCCAATATCTCATCCTGAGTCATACGAACAGGGAAGGGGTGTTGTCTTTCTTTTGGCTGATTTTTGCTGTGGAGCAGGATTTATTTATTTATTTACTTCTTTTATCCCTGGGCCTTCTTCCCAATGGGGACTCAGTTTCGAACCTAGCAGTTCGAAAGCAAGACATTGCAAGTAGATAAATAGGTACCACTTCAGTGGGAAGGTAACAGCGTTCCGTGCGCCTTGGTGTTTAGTCATGCCGGCCACATGACCACGGAAACGTCTTCAGACAGCGCTGGCTCTTCCGCTTTGAAACGGAGATGAGCACCGCAACCCTAGAGTTGGATTCGATTGGCTTTCGAGCAAGGGAACCTTTACCTTTACTTTACCTTTATCCCTGGGCCTTCTTCCCAATGGGGACTCAGTTGTTCTCCCCTCTGTTTTTTTTCTCCTTCTCCGTCACAACAGCCTTGTGAGGTACATGAGGCTAAGTGTGTGTGACCAGCCCCAGGTCACCCAGCGAGCTTCCATGGCAGAGCAGGGATTTGAACCTGGGTCACAGAGATCCCATGGGGCTGCGGTGGCTCAGAGGTTAAGGTGTTGAGTTGCAGACCAGAAAGTCTGTAGTTTGGCAGTTTCAGACCCTAGTTCCAGCTCCTGCCAACCTAGCAGTTTGAAATCAAGAAACTGCAAGTAGATAAATAGGTACCACTTCAGTGGGAAGGTAACAGTGTTCCGTGTGCCTTAGTGTTTAGTTGTGCCGGCCACATGACCACAGAAACGTCTTCGGACAGCACTGCCTCTTTGGCTTGGAAATGGAGATGAGCACCGCATCCCTAGAGTTAGATTCGACTGGCTTTCGAGCAAGGGAGACCTTTACCTTTTATCTTTTTTTACACAGAGATCCTAGTCCGACATTTTTACTACTTGACTTGCTGTCATGGATGATGGGCAGAATTCAGGGCTCATTTTTCTTGAGATGTGTCTGAACAGGCTCTCCCAATTTCACGAGAGCACCCAGTGTAGGAGTTTATCTGCGCAGGCTGCTGCTCTTCAGGTTTTGAGACGTGCAGAATCAGGCTAGCTGGTAAATCCTGGTCCCATGGGCTTGGGTTCAGCA
>NW_015164249.1:232005-240198 GCF_001447785.1 Gekko japonicus
AGTAGGGGCTGGGCCTGAAGCCCCCTTCTTTCCCAGCAGGTCTTAACTTTCCGTTTCTTGCTGACCGGCCACTGAAAGGGCTGGTTGTTTTCTCATTAGGTAATGGGAAACAAACCCTGTAACTTCAGTTTCCTTTACAAAAGGTATTGTGAGTAATTGTGTCACCTCCGGTGGTTGGTTTGGAAACAAACATTTCATCTTCACCGTGCTACTTGAAGTTCAGCCTGGGATACAGATGGGGCTCTGCTGCCGTCCAGTGTCGGATTTCTGGGTGATGTCATTTTGGAGTCTCAATAAACGGTAACTGTAGCTGTATAATGCTATAGGAAAGCAGGTTATCCTTCAAGTGTGTTGTGTATAGAACCGCATAAATATGCGGAACTTGGTCTGAAAAACGTACCAGCAGACGGTTCCATGAAAGGCAGTGGCATTCTCCGGAGACTTGTTTGGATCCGACTCCCACACAATTTACTTTTCCATGTCTCCAGTAATGGGATGATCGAAATCTTCCTTTTGGCAGGGCTCTTGCCGGGCTCATTGCAATGGGCTCCCATAGCAGTTTATACAATTACAGCAATTTTGTTCTGAAGTGCAGCTCGAAAAGGTTATAAATGTGAGCATGTTTAAAACTGCCTGTAAAATGTTTTAACCATGGCAAGCGAACACAAAAGTATTTTAGCAGAGCATTTTGGAAGACTGGGACAAAGCAATCCTCAGTCCTTCCAGGATCTGATCAAGGGCTGCCATGTTCCCCGAGGTTAAGTGTGCCTTCTTTGGAACTAATTTGCCTGCTCTTGATAGAAGCATGGTGACAGATGCGTCAGTACTTGTGCTAAATATAGTCAAATTCTCGTTAAGGATCTTGGTTAAGTGAGGAATTGGTTAGCCTTTTTTTGTTGTTGTTGTTCAGTCGCACAGTCGAGTCCGACTCTTCGCGACCCCATGGACCAGATCACGCCAGGCCTTCCGGTCTTCCGCCGTCCTCTGAAGTTGGCTCAATTCCATGTTCGTTGCATCTATGACACTGTCTAACCATCTCATCCTTTGCCGTCCCCGTCTTCTTTTACCTTCAATCTTTCCCAGCATCAGGGTCTTCTCCAGGGAGTGCTCCCTTCTCATTTGGTGGCCAAAGTATTTGAGCTTCAGTTTCATTATCTGGCCTTCCAGGGAACAGTCAGGGTTGATTTCTTTTAGGATTGACTGATTTGATCTTCTTGCAGTCCAGGGGACTCTCAAGAGTCTTCTCCAGCACCATAGTTCAAAAGAATCTATTCTTCGGCGCTCGGCCTTCCTTATAGTCCAACTCTCGCAGCCATACATGACTACTGGGAATACCATTGCTTTGACCATGCGGACTTTTGTTGGCAGGGTGATGTCTCTACTTTTTATCGTGCTGTTTAGGTTCGCCATCGCTTTCCTCCCAAGGAGCAGGCGTCTTTTAATTTCATGGCTGCAGTCACCGTCTGCAGTGATCTGGGATCCCAGGAACGTGAAGTCTGTCACTACTTCCACGACTTCCCCTTCTATTTGCCAAGGAGTGATGGGGCCGGATGCCATGATCTTAGTTTTTTTGATGTTGGTTAGCCTTAGCCACAGTTAATGTTTAATGTTTAACCTTTAAGACCAACGGAGTTTTGTTCAGGGTATAAGCTTAAAGTAGCACCTTTTAGACCAACAAAGTTTTGTTCGAGATATAAGCTTCCGTGTGCATGCACACTTCTTCAGGTATTGGAAGAAGTATACATGTGCACGGAAGCTTATACCTCGAATGGAGCATGGTTGGTCTTAAAAGGTGCCCCTGGACTCAAACGTTGTTCTGCTGTTTCAGACCAACATGGCTACCCACCTCATAGTTAATGTTGGTACTGATGGATCTCTATGCCAAAGTTAAGTAGGACCGTCTACACCTTTAGGACTGCCTACTACCATATAAACGTACCCATCCACTCGAGTCATCTTCAGAAGCCCTGTCTCGGATGCCCTCATCATCTGAGGCTAAATGGGTGGCAAAAAAGGCAGATGAAAAAAGGGCCTTATTGGTTGTGGCACCAAAACTCTGGAGCTCCCTCTCCAGGGAGCTCCGTTTGCTGCCCTCTATTCTTGTCTTCCCCCCACCCGGTGAAGACTTTTTTGGTTAGTTTATTGTTCCCTCACTAAGTCTCATCGGCCTTCTTCCTCCCTGTTTGTGTTTATAAGTTTTACTTAATTGTTTTGGTCATTTCTGATGTTTGGAATCTTCACCACTCAGGGACCCTGAGTTGGGTGGAAAGGCAGCATTTCATTACTGCACTTCAGTTATTATGGTGTAGTGGTTCAGTTTGGTGTAGTGGTTAAGTGCGCGGACTCTAATCTGGGAGAACCAGGTTTGATTCCCCGCTCCTCCACTTGCACCTGCTGATGTGACCTTGGGTCAGTCACAAGTTATTTCAGTGCTGTTCTCTCAAGGACTGTTCTGGAAAGAACTCTCTCAGCCCCACCCACCTCACAGGATGTCTGTTGTGGGGAGGGGAAGGGAAAGGAGTTTGTAAGCCGCTCTGAGACTCCAAGTGAAGGGCGGGGTATAAATCCAATCTCTTCTCTTCTCTTCTTCTTCATCTGTGGAAGCCAAACAACATTTGGATTTCTGACTGAATGAGAGTTCAGGGTTGTCTTCCATGGGTGGTGGTGCATGTACAGAAAAGAGCAGAAATGTCATAAGAACATAAGAGAAGCCAATGTTGGATCAGGCCAACGGCCCATCCAGTCCAACACTCTGTCACTCAGTGGCCAAAATTACCAGGTGCCATCAGGAGGTCCAGCAGTGGGGCCAGGTCACTAGAAGCCCTTCCACTGTTGCCCCCCCTCCCCCAGCACCAAGAACACAGAGCATCACTTGCCCCAGACTGAGAGTTCCTATCTATACCTTGTGGCTAATAGCCACTGATGGACCTCTGCTCCAGATGTTTATCCAATTTACTCTTGAAGCTGTCCATGCTTGTAGCCGCCACCACCTCCCGTGGCAGTGAATTCCATGTGTTAACCACTCTTTGGGTGAAGAAGTCCTTCCTTTTATCTGTTTTAACCCGACTGCTCAGCAATTTCATTGAGTGCCCACGAGTTCTTGTATTGTGAGAAAGGGAGAAAAGTACTTCTTTCTCAACCTGAGGTGAGGTGGTGGCAGCTACAAGCATGGACGGCTTAAAGAGGGAATTAGATAAACACATGGAGCAGAGGTCCATCAGTGGCTATTAGCCACAAGGTATAGATAGGAACTCTCAGGCTGGGGCAAGTGATGCTCTGTCATCTTGGTGCTTGGGGGGGGGGCAACAGTGGGAGGGCTTCTAGTGTCCTGGTCCCACTGCTGGACCTCCTGATGGCACCTGGTATTTTTGGCCACTGAGTGACAGAGTATTGGACTGGATGGGCCGTTAGCCTGATCCAACATTGGCTTCTCTTATGTTCTTAGGCTCTAGGCCCCGTCCCCACATTACCTGAGCAACATACAGCTCTGTACTATTGAGGTAATGTGAGAAGGCCTGGGGCACAGGGCAGCATCCACAGCCTGTCCGCCTCCCAGGCACGGCCTGAGACTATTCACATTGACCACATGGCGTAGAGGATGCTTCCATGCCATAAAAGTAACGTGGAAAAGACGGGACTACCTAATGGGGCTGAAGAGCCACATATTACGCACACTTTGTACGTGAGTTCCGTATTAGTAAGGCACTTGTATGCTTTCGTTCATACAATTACTGCCTGGAATGTCCAAGCCCTACACAGTGGCTGACTTAATGAAGTGTGCGATGCTCCTGTGTGGCTTCATAGTCCGAGGCAGGGCTTACGCGCCCCGGACAATGCACAAACCACAAGGCTGTGTGCACAGGTGTCGTCCAAATGCACCGCCTTTTGTCGCACTGCAAGTCGAAAGCGGAATGTTGACTTTGTGGCAGCCATGTTTGTACAAGAAGTAATCAAACACAGAAGTGGGGATTACTGTTGTGTGGAGACTGGCATTATATAATAAGGAGAGTGTTTGTAGCACTGCGTAGCTATAAGAATAAAGTCAGGTGTGTTAGCTAAGCCATTATCGGTATTTCTTAAAAAATGATCTCAGTGACATGTGGTGAAGCTCAAGGCTTCAGTCCTCAACGAAAGTTGTAGGGTTGCCGGCTCCAGGTTGGAAAATTTGTGGACAGTTGGGGATGGATTTTGGCAGAGAGTTGGCAGAGGGATTTTTTGTTTTTGTTTTTTTTGGGGGGACACCTCTGCCTGGATATAATTCTGTACAGTCTACCATCTAAAGCAACCATTGTCTCCAGTGTAGCTGGTCGTTATGTGCTGGAGAAGACTCTTGAGAGTCCCTGGAGAAGACTCTTGAGAGTCCCTTGGACTGCAAGGAGATCCAATCAGTCAATCCTGAAAGAAATCAACCCTGACTGTTCCCTGGAAGGCCAGGTAGTGAAGCTGAAGATCCGATACTTTGGCCACCCAATGAGAAGGGAGCACTCACTGGAGAAGACCCTGATGCTGGGAAAGACTGAAGGTCAAAGAAGACGGGGACGACAAAGGATGAGATGGTTAAGACAGTGTTATCGCAACGGACATGAAATTAAGCAAACTCCGGAGCACGACGGAAGACAGGAGGGCCTGGCGTGATGTGGTCTGTGGGGTCGCAAAGAATCGGACTCGACTGTGCGACTGAACAACAACAACAAAGGTGATCTTTGTATTCTAGGCTTGACCTGGAAATTGTAGAAGCAACAGAGAGATCACGGGAAGGATGCGGTTAATAACAAAAACAACCATGATGTTGTGTTATGGAACTATACTTAGGTTTCAGTTCTGCAGTGAATATATTTCTTCATCGCATTATGAAAACACACACACACACATGACGGAAAATGCATATAAAACATTTCACATAACAGCTTTTTCAGAGTGTGCTGCGTGAATGACACTAGTTTCCATATCGCTAGAAAGAGAGGAAAAGAGTAAACAGTAAAATTGCCAATTTGTATTAACACTCATTCTTGCATAAAAACTCTATTATGCCTACCGTAATGTTAATAGTTACACAATACCAATCCATGAGTTAACACATAACATTTTTACTGCAAGAATGAGTGTTAATACAAATTGGCAATTTTACTGTTTACTCTTTTCCTCTCTTTCTAGTGATATGGAAACAAGCGTCATTCACGCAGCCCACTGTGAAAAAGCCTCCTACCTGGAAATTGGCAACCCTAGTTGGCAAAGTAGTTTTTGGTCTCAACAGCGTTTGCTTTAGCAGAATGTTTTTAAACAGAAAGAAAGACAAACCTCGTATCTGAGACTCGGTCTTGTTTTGTCAACAGCTGGTGCAGCTATTTTTATCAGCATATTATGTGGTGTTGTTTTTCTTTTTACAATAAGGGAGAAAGAATTTATTTTATGCCCTTTAACGGATCATAAATCCTGTCCAGATGCAGCCTGCAGGACAGCTGGCCAGCCAGGCAAAGACAAATGGCATGACATTACAAGTTGTTTGCAGACAATGCATTTTATCTTATTTTATTTATCAAATGTATACCCTGCCCTCCTCGCCAAACCAGGCTCTGGGCCTGCTTAAAATGGACACTCCAGCACCAATAGGGTTACCGTATTCTGAAAACCAAAAAAAAGAGGACGCATTTTCCCGACTGACTACTTTGGACAAGTGATCGCTATGACAAGTCTCCTTTTAAATGCCCCTGCGTTTTCAGCTGTGACCATTGCTGCTAACTAGGAATATTCCTAATCTTCCAACCCCAAAAGAGGGCATTTTCATCAGTTTTGTTTTTTTAAAAGACCCCGAAGAGGATGGCCGCCCAAAGAAGAGGACATGTCCTTTAAAAGGAGGACTTCTGGTAACCCTAAGGGCCGATCTGGCAGCTTTCTGAGTGCATGGAAGTGCTGGGTGTCTTTAAAGAGGCTTTCTGGTCCTATCACTGACCCGTGCTGCCACACCTCCGTGGCTCCGCCCTTGCCGGACTCACGCCGCACTCACTGGACACTCCTCAGCCACTCCAGCACTTCACTCTGCCATTACTGTTCCATTGCCGTTGCCTCTGCTGCACACCCCACTAGTGGGCCGATCTGGCAGCTTTCTGAGTGCATGGAAGTGCTGGGTGTCTTTAAAGAGGCTTTCTGGTCCTATCACTGACCGGCATGAATTAAAATGCAGCCCATCTCATCATCCTCTGCAGGGCTGAGTCATAGTTTGAGCTATGAAGGCCCCTGTCTAGCAAAGTGATTTGTGACCCAAGGCGATCAGAAGGTGAGGGAGAGGAGGGGGAACAGCATGTTTCACAGCTCTGTCTTGACAAAGATTTGGGGGTGGTGCCTGGGCAGGGCTTGAGGAGGAGGCGAGGGAGTCGGGACCGCAGTGGGGTATAGTGCCACCCTCCAGAGCAGCCATTTTCCCCAAGGCAACTGCGGTTAGGAGCTCAGTTGTAACTCCAGGAGAATTCAACCTGAAGGTTGGCAACCGTCTCTGAAACTTGGGCACTACTTTATATCTTCAAATGGTGGATTATTTCTCTGTCCCGGCGTGCTTTGCTGCATCCTGAGCTCACTTTGTACCAGACACAAATTAATAATCTTAATTTCCTCTGTCCAGCTCTTCCTCCGGGTTGCCAGGTCTCACCTCTGTCCCGGCGGGGGGGTTCCAGCCTGGCTCCTGGGATCCTCTGGAATGTGTGCTTTGTGCACACACTGCAATGATGTCACCCGGAAGGTGGGCACATCATTCAGGGGGCACGCTAGCATTTTCGGGGTGGGGGGCTATAGTCACCATAGAGTTTTTACCCGAATGCTAGAGTGTCCCCTGCATGATGTGCCCAGTGCAATGACGTCACCGCTGGGTGACGTCATCATATTCGGCATGCTGGGCGTGGTGGGGCTTTTCAGGGGTGGGGCAGATTGGGGCCCCCAAAAGCGGGGGAAACCCCACCCCCGTCAGGGGGATGGTAACCGATGTTCCCTCTAAAGCTCTGGAGTCTTGTGAGCAAAAATCCTACTTTGTGAGCTACTGGCATTAAAGTTGTGAGCCAGGGATTTGGCTACTGCATGAATCAGTTTGCTCCGGAGCCATCCTTCCTGAGCTAAGACAAAAATGTGTGAGCTGGAGGCTGGAAAACTGTGAGCTGGCTCACACTAACTCAGCTTAGAGGGAACACTGATGGTAACCCTACTCTTCCTCCATTCCATTTTTGATGACTTACGGGCTGAGGCTTCCATCACACCCAGTAACACCTTTTTCTTTCTAAGGGGAGAGACTGTAGTTCAGGGATGGAGCACATGCTTCCGTGAAGACGGTCCCAGGTTCGATCCCTGGCATCTCCAGTTAAAAATCTATAATCTTAGGGAACCAAACATGACTGAGCTACGTGCACCAGCGGTCGGGCTCGGTTTAAGAGAGCTTCCTGTGTTTCCCCCCTCCCATTTTTGTAGGATTGCTGACAGGAAGGGGGAAAATGCCCTGTTCTTTTAATAGGGGCTTAATGCGTGGAAATGGCCTGCTGAAGTTTTTTTTGTGGAGGAAAATACCAGGCTCAGGGAGGACAGTTCCGGCTGCTGGCCATGGCGACTAAAGGGAACCTCTGAATCCCAGTGCCAGTTAGGGTTGCCAGCAATGCTTCCTCTAAGCTGTGGAGTCCTGTGAGCAAAAATTCTACTTTCTGTGCTACTGGCATTCAAGTTGTGAGCAGGCGATTTGGCTACTTCATAATTTAGTTTGCTCTGGAGCCTTCCCTCCCTGACCTCAGACAAAAATGTCTGAGCCGGAGGCTAAAAATCTGCGAGCTGGCTCACACTAACTCAGCTTAGAGGGAACACTGGTTGCCAGTTCCAAGTTGGGAAATACATAGATGTTTTGGAGGTGGAGCCTGAGGAAGGCAGGGTTTGGGGGGGGACTTCAGTGGGGAATAATGCCATATAACCCACCTTTCAAAGCAGCCCTTGTCTCCAGGTGAACTGATCTCTGTCACCTGGAGATAGTTGTAATCCCAGGAGATCTCCAGCCACCACCTGGAGGTTGGCAATCCTAGTGCCAGGAGGCACCATTAAGGGAAGGCCTCGGCCTCTCTGCCCTGTTATTGGCCCAAGAGGAACTGGTTGGCCACTGTGTGAGACAGGATGCTGGACGAGATGGACCACTGCTCTGTTACGGGGTATAAATTTCATAATAAATAAATA
>NW_015164249.1:240776-241940 GCF_001447785.1 Gekko japonicus
TAGACGGACCACTGGTCTGGTCCAGCAGGGCTCTTCTTATTTTCTTATCAGGGGAAGGCCTTGGCCTCTGTGCCCTGTTGTTGGCCCTCCAGAGGAACAGGTTGGCCATTGTGTGAGACAGGATCCTGGACGAGACGGACCACTGCTCTGATCCAGCAGGGCTCTTCTGATGTTCTTATCAGGGGAAGGCCTTGGCCTCTCTGCCTTCTTGTTGGCCCTCCAGAGGAACAGGGTGGCCACTGTGTGAGACAGGATGCTGGACTAGATGGGCCACTTGTCTGATCCAGCAGGGCTCGTCTTCAGTTGTTACGGTCTTGGGAGCCAAGCAGGCTCAGCCTTGGCTAGTACTTGGATGGGGGACTACCAAGGAAGTCCAGGGTCACTCCATAGAGGCAGGCAATAGCCAACCACCTCTGTTAGACTCTTGTCTTGAAAACCCTATGGGGTGGAAATAAGTCACACACGCACACTGACATGAAAACTCTATTAAAGGCAGGGGTCATTTCCTGCAGGAACGCACAGAAGCGGAGCTCCGGCAGTAAAGAGCCCAGGGGGCGGGCAGATGCAACAAGCCCCACCCCCTGCTCCCAACAGCCCTCAGTCAGAGCAAGAAGCAGCCAGGTAAGTTGCAGAGCCCCCCTCCAAAACAGTCCAGTGGCACCTTTAAGACCAAGTTTTATTCAGGTACAAGCTCTCCCTCCTCTGCGAGGACAGATCTGCACTCCCCCCCCCAATAGCTAGCAATCCAAAACAGTCCAGTGGAGCCTGAGCGGTGGGTGTTGCCTTCTGACACACTTCCGGTGACGTCAGGGGGTGTGGCATATGCAAATAAGTTGTGCTAATGAGGTATGCTAATGAGCTCCTGCACCTCTTTTTCTACAAAAAAAACCCTGATTAAAGGCTTCAGACAATTTTTTTTCTCTCCTGACAGATGGCATCCCTAATTTTATGTATTTGCTTAACTACCCCAAGGAAGGGTGCTGGTGATCCATAAAGTTTTCACACCACGTCGGTGTTTTTTCTCCCCAAGGGACCTTGCCAGCTTCTTGCATTTGTTTGCCTTTATGAAATTTGTTTGGTTTAAGTAGCAACACGTACTAACCTAAAACGTGGCGTTATCTGCCCTCTCCACACACCCTGTTTCAAAAAGCATATGCTCTTGTG
>NW_015164249.1:242995-250245 GCF_001447785.1 Gekko japonicus
AGTCAGCTGCCGTCGACCATCCCGAAAGTCCAGGACCTGCAGTCCCTGGAGGGGAGACGAAAGAGGTAAGCAAGAATTACTCAAGCCAAATAAAGAAAAGTTAATGGTGACCTTGGGAATCTTAACCATGACCCCTACATAACAGGCAACAAGCAGAGATACCTTTTGACTGTGAGGTTTTTCCTCCTCTGAGGTCTCGTAAAGTTGAGATTACTTGATGCCAGGGCTCTTTTTGTAGAAAAAGCCCAGCAGGAACTCATTAGCATAATAGGCCAAACCCAACACCAGAAACTCATTAGCATATTAGGCCACGCCCCTGCCAGCACAGCTCATTAGCACATTAGGCCGCACCCCCATGTTACCAGAAGTGTGGTCATCCAGCCACACCCACCTTTTGCTTCTTATTCTGTTTACCTTGTTTGTTGTCAAAACCCAGGGCCTTTTTTTTTGTAGCAGGGACTCCTTTGCATGTTAGGCCACACACCCCTACTGTAGCCAATCCTAATGGGTTTCTGCCGTTGGGTGTGGCCTATTATGCTAATGAGTTCCTGCTGGGCGTGGCCAACTTAGGAGCCAGCCGGAACTCCGTTCCTGTGCGTTCCTGCCCAAAGATAGCCCTGGTTGATGCTGTAACCCCACTTGTGGCCACGTCCTCTTGTGACACAGTAATAATTTGTCATCCTGTTCCTGCTCTAACCATGCCAGAATATGGGTGTCTATGCACATTTTAGAAGCATGTCTGAATGCACGTCTAATTGAACGGAAATGGAGTGTGGGCAGATAGCATTCTCAGTTGGACGTGTGTTCAGGAGCCTTTCGAAATGTGTATTCCATTTACCCATGGTTCTCGATACATGCATGTTGGAAGCCTGCATCTGTGCACTGATTTATTGATCTGGAATGGGCTGAGAGGGTATGTATATATATGAACACTCTGTTAATGCATGTGTCCAGGTTGGTTTACTGCTGTGCTATTTGGGTTCTGCTGCTTCAGTGAGTAGACCACAAACCACACATAAATGGTACCCATATAGTACTAGTTACCAAGTCACTTTCCCCAAACACGTAGAGAATGTTCTTGCTAGCCCTGGGCCCTGATAGGGTTTTGGTTGCGACTTGATGGCCTTTTCCACCACCTCTGCCTGAAACTTTGGAAAGCTGCTGCTTTGATGGGCCAGTGGGGTGACTCAGTAGACGGCCGCCCCATGTGTTCTTCACATATCCATTTTATTGCTCAGGTAGGGGCTGCGTGCTGTCACGGAAACCTGCATGAACCAGATGGCGGTATGTTCTCACCAACCAAGAATGGAAATGAATCAGCCCCAGCTACTCCAGCATTTCCATTGTCGGCAGAGACTCCGTATGGTGAGTGAGATGGGAAGGGGAGAAATTTGTATTGGTGGCTCTTTCTTTCTTTCTTTCTTTCTTTCTTTCTTTCTTTCTTTCTTTCTTTCTTTCTTTCTTTCTTTCTTTCTTTCTCTCTCTCTCTCTCTCTCTCTCTCTCTCTCTCTCTCTCTCTCTTTCTTTCTCTCTTTCTCTCTCTCTCTCTCTCTCTCTCCCCCTCCCTCCCTCTCTCCCCTTCCCTCTCCTTTCTTCCTTCCAACTAGTATCCCGCCCTACCCCAGGAATGGGCTCAGCGCGGCTGACAACATAACAAAAACAATAAAAACCCAAGATATAAAAACAGTGAAACAATCAAGCGATTAAAACAAGATGGCATTAAACACGAGTCATCCAACGTTTCATGTGACATTTCAACAGGTAATGGTAGATGGCCTGATTTATAACAGTTTTTAATCAGAGGGTGGGAGGTACCTAAAATACAGGGGCCCATAGATGACAGACAGTGTCTAGAAGGCACTGGGCAGGCACCAAAGGCAGAGGAGGCCGAGTTGGTTTAACATCCTCTGCCTCACCCAAAGGCCTGGCGGAACAGCTCCATCCTACAGGCCCTGCGGAACTGTGTCCCCGATCTCGGGTAGGAGCAGGGCCGGCTCCAGTTTATTTTGCACCCTAGGCGAGGATCCCTTATCCCCCCCCCCCCCCCGCGCCCCCCCAATTTTACAAAAATAAATGCATTTTAGGAAGAATAAAAAACACAAATAATCAAGAAACTCCCAGAGTATGGGGCCGGGTGCAGTTTGGTGCCCCTAAGGGCCATCCCGCTCTAGGCGATCGCCTAGTTCGCCTAGTGAGTGAGCCGGCCCTGGGTAGGAGCATGTTCCACGAGGCCAGGGCCGAAAAAGCTCTGGCCCTGGTTGAGGCTAAGCGGATGTCTCTTGGGCCGGGGATTACCAGGAGGTGTTGATCTACGGAGCGCAAGGCTCTCCGGGGCACACATGGGGAGAGGCAGTCCCGCAGATATGCTGGTCCCAGGCCGTGTGGGGCTTTAAACGTCAGCATCATAACCTTGAATCAGATTCAATATTCAATTGGCAGCCAGTGCAGTCAGCGAAGCACTGGCTAGATGTGCGCTCACAGAGGCATCGCTGCCAGCAGACACACCGCTGCATTCTGCACTAGGTGCAGTTTCTATTGGGTGTTGTAAATAAGAAGCGGGAGACTGACCGGTTATGAAGTGCACAGAGAGTTTATATAGTTATAAAGGTGAATATATACAGAGATATATACAGGCTATCGTACAGCATGTCGTGCCTTAGTTTATGAGAACTAAGTCCGCCTCAGCTTACTACGCTGATAGCTATTATGCTAAACCCCAGCCAATCTCTAACAGGGTGATGCAATCACTAACTCTAACAAGCCCTGAAGAGTAACACCTGCTAGAAAACACCTGGCTGTAATTACATCATTACTAGCGTGACAGCTAGGTCTGACAAACAGATCAAACTGATCTATAGTAACTGCTTGCTACCTCTATCACTCTGACATATATCTCAATAGTTTCCGGATCAGGTAGTTCCACATAGAGCAATGTTAATGTTAATAGCAAAAAAAGGGTTCATTTCCTTTCCTCCTTTTACAGTGAAAACTCCCCTGCATTTCCAGCAACTGAATCCGTCTGGCAGTCAGAGCTGCGTCTCGTCAGAGATGTATAGGACTACTCATGGTAAGTGCTTTTGTTAGAGCAAAATACAGCCAAAGGTAAAAGGCCTCATTTTGTAGGTTTCATTATACACTGTCTTCATTAAATGCTAAAAAAAATGGCATCACTAACCTTTGTCAGCTCACGAATAGAGAATTTACATCCCCTTGCAGCTTAATTTGACCGGAATCCCCAGAGGCATGACTTTCTTTCCAACTTCAGCTTCCCAGGTTGCATCAGGAAAGGGAACTTTCTAGATCAGGGTTTCTCTCTTCCCCCCCTCCCCCCCAGTTTTTTGTTTGTTTTGGTAGGCTGCAGTAGAAAGAAAATCCTTGGGTGGACACAAATGTACCTAACAGTATCAGTGTGGCCCTTTTCAAACATCAAAAGCCAATTCAGAAGGGTGAGCTGGGGATGGTGGGTAGGTGTTTAACCCATTCCTTGCCATTGTTAACACACGCACACACACACCAGCTACCAGCTCCCCCCACTGTGAGATACACATAGGAGGGGGAAGTGATTGTGCGTGGGGACTGGGCAGGAAGCCATCTTGATTGTTCTTCCAGAAGCATCTTTTGCTAAAGAGTGCTGCTGCGGCCATGTTACGTATATCTACGTGTAACATTTAGTTTGCGCCTCAGAAATCCTGGCGTGCGCTTGGAACATTTACCCAGTGACCTTTTTTTTGGATTCTAGTTTATAAACTTCCCTGTGGGGGAAAAAAACTGCCTATAATAGTATGAAAAAATGGTGTTCGAAGTAGTAAATATAGTGCGGAGCTTGCGGAATAGGAAACCGTGTGTGTAAAGTGCCGGTAAGTCACAGTGGACTAACAGCTACCCTGTAGGTTTTCCAAGACAAAAGATGAACGGAGGTGGTCTGCCATGGCCTGCCTCTGCAAAGCAACCTTGGACTTCCTTGGTGATCTGCCATCCAAGTACTAACCAGGACTTCCTTAGTTGTCTCCCATCTGAGTACTAGAATCATAGAACCACCGAGCTGGAAGGGGCCCTAAAGGCCATCTAGTCCAGCCCCCTGCTCAATGCAGGACCAGCCTAGAACATCCCTGACAAGGGTTTGTTCAGCCACTGCCTAAAGATGGCCAATGAGGGGGAGCCCACCCCCTCCCCAGGCAGCCGATTCCACTGTTGCACAACTCTGACTGTAAAAATGTTTTTCCTGCTATCCAGCCCTTCATTTAAACCCATTCTTACGACGCAATGTTCCCTCTAAGCTGTGGAGTCTTGTGAGCAAAAATTCTATTTTGTGAGTTAACTGGCATTAAAGTTGCGAGCGAACGATTTGGCTGCTGCATAAATCAGTTTGCTCCAGAGCCGTCCTTCCTGAGCTGGAGGCTAAAATGTGAAAATGTGTGAGCCGGAGGCTAAAAAGCTGTGAGCTGGCTCACGCTAACTCAGCTTAGAGGGAACACTGCTTACGGGTCCTCTCCCCTGCTGCCTACAGGAACAGCTCCCTGCCCTCCTCTAAGGGACGGCCCTTCGAAGACTCCAAGAGGGCAATCCTGTCCCCCTTCCGCCTCCTCTTCTCCAGACTGAACATTCCCAAGTCCCTCAGCCTCTCCTCATAGGGCTTGGCCTAATTAGGGCTGACCCTGCTTAGCTCCCGGGATCTGATGTGATCAGGGTAGCCCGGTCCAGCATAGGAAACGTATAGGAAAACGTTAAAGGATTGATCAGGGTAGCCCGGTCCAGCGTAGGAAACGTATAGGAAAACGTTAAAGGATCAGGTGGTATCATCCAGTTCCGCTAGAGATAAAGGATAGACAGTCCCTGGCACTAGGCGTGACTCCCTGTTGACTTGACCATGGTAGAGACAATTCCATTAGCGAATGTTCCACTGCTCACCCTAGAATCGGCGAGCCATCTGGAAGAGAGGACACTCGTGTAAAAAAGAGAGGGCATCGTTGGCATGGGTTGCCATAGCGGAAGGCCTGAGCCTTCCTTATTTAGTCTGCTGATTTAATAAATCATCGTCTTGGCCGGAGCCCATAGCGGCCCACCCTTAAACCGTCTGTTTATAATAAACATATAAGCAAAAGAGGGTTTTTGTTTTTTTTAACAAACCAAAAGAAAAAGAGAGAACAAGCAAGGATGTCTTGTATATTGGCAAAATTGGATGGTTTGGGTACCTTGAGAGCGAGTGGTGATAAGGGGCAGGTAAATACAGAGAGGCTTCACGCCCATGCCAGCAGCACAGGCCTCCACCTGGGGATTTTCCATCATATTGCGTGTATTTGCAGAACTTATCGAGTATTTTCCTTACTCACTGATAAACGAGAGGCCATCTGGCTGTTCTCTTGCTTCTGAGCAGATGCTGCCGTCAGATATTTTCCCCTGCGTTCGTGGAATTTTAATAAGTGCATGGAAGGAAACTCTCTAGGAAGGGAGGAACTGTAGATTTTTTTTTTTAATTACTCTGTGTATGCACTAATTTCTTAAATTTCTTTTGTGAGCTTGGTTTCTCTACCTGCTCTATCCCATGCATAATCTTATAAACCTTGATCATGTCACCCCTCACCGATCATGTTTTTTCCACCTTTTGCTGTTGGTTGCCAGATGGAACCTCCAAGGTGAAAGAGACCGTGTCCTGCCAGTCCACTTAGCTAAGTCAGAACTCTTCCTCTCACCTAAAGAGACTTCTGCCAATGGACAAAGCTCCTTAGGCTGGTAAAGGTAAAGGTTCCCTTGCTCGAAAGCCAGTCGAGTCCGACTCTAGGGTTGCGGTGCTCATCTCCATTTCAAAGCCGAAGAGCCAGCGCTGTCCGAAGACGTTTCCGTGGTTATGTGGCCGGCATAACTAAACACCAAGGTGCACGGAACGCTGTTCCCTTCCCACCGAAGTGGTACCTATTTATCTACTTGCAATTTCTTGCTTTCGAACGGCTAGGTTGTCAGGAGCTGGAACTAGAGACGGGAGCTCACTCCGTCATGCGGCACACTCGGGTCTCGAACTGCTGAACTACCGACCTTCCACAGCCTGCAGTTCAGCATCTTAACCACTTGAGCCACCGCAGCTCCTTAGACTGGAGGAAGGCTTAAAATATGGCCGAGTGCCGTTGCGGGGCCCGAGCCAATAATCTGTCGCGTTAAGTCAAGTGAAAATGTTTATGATACACAGCGATGCACAGAGTCCAATACTCATATTTCAAAATCACAAAAATGCCCATTTGAAAAATTCCAAATGACAAACAGATCTTAAAAGTCCCGAAAGAATTCAAAGAGCGCCAGTAAAGTCTGATTAGTTGAATCCAGTGTGCCAAATATTTATCGGGAGCCAACCTCACCAGTTTATGTAAGTGCTTAGCATGGTGTTACATGCAGTCAAGCAAATGCACTGACGGTTCTACTAGAAGACCAGTGTGATAATAAATAATAACAAAAGTGGTCTGTAATTGCTGGGTGGCTCAAGTGGTTAAGGCGCTGAACTGCAGGCTGTGGAAGGTCGGTAGTTCAGCAGTTCGAGACCCGAGTTGCTGCATGACGGAGTGAGCTCCCGTCTCTAGTTCCAGCTCCTGCCAACCTAGCAGTTCGAAAGCAAGAAATTGCAAGTAGATAAATAGGTACCACTTCGGTGGGAAGGTAACAGCGTTCCGTGCGCCTTGGTGTTTAGCCATGCCGACCACATGAACACGGAAACATCTTCGGACAGTGCTGGTTCTTCATCTTTGAAATGGAGATGAGCACCGCAACCCTAGAGTCGGACTCGACTGCCTTTCGAGCAAGGGAACCTTTACCTTTTTATAGCAATTAGAGTGTCACGCCTGGAATATGAGCCAGCTGGTCAGTCGTGTTGGTCTGAAGCAGTGGAACAAATTTAGAGTCCAGTGGGGGCACCTTTAAGACCAACGAAGTTTTACTAAAGGTATGACCTTTCATGTGCGCGCACTCTTTTTCAGATAAAGTGTGCCTGGCACACGAAAGCTCATGCCTTGAATAAAACTTTGTTGTTCTTAAAGGTGCCGCTGGACTCTAAGCCTGGATTAATGGAGACTCATGTTTGAATCCCGGTTCTGCCATTGATATCTATCTTGTGATGGCAATCAAAATTATGCTGCTGTATTGGCTAGAGCAGGGGTGTCGAACTCATTTGTTATGAGGGCCGGATCTGACATAAATGAGACCTCTGTTGGGCCGGGCCACGTGTGTCATTAAATGTAATGCCAGGTAGCGGAGATATAAACTTTATA
>NW_015164249.1:250475-252701 GCF_001447785.1 Gekko japonicus
GCCTTGTTGGGCCGGGCCATGTGTGTCATGAAGTGTAGTGCCAGGTAGCGGAGATATAAACTTTATAAAGGACACAAACACAAAGTTTTTTACTTAAAATAAAAACATGCTTAAAACATTAGCTCTGTAAGCTGCAAACCTACTTTTGATTTATGGACATTCACCACAGAAATCTCACGCTCAGAGTTCTGAATGTAGGACCCAGGTTAAAACATGAAATGGCTGAGTGATTAAGAGAGTCTGGCGAAGCAAGCTGTGATGCAGCAGCAGCAGCAGAACTGGAAGCAGGAGAGGGCCAGTTCCACTGCAGGCCTGATGAAAGCCCTCTGGGGGGCCTTATCTGGCCCCCGGGCCACATGTTTGACACCCCTGGGCTAGACCATTCTTGTGTAAAGTAATTGAAGCTTCCTAGTCTGTTTGATACTTAATTAGTTAAGAAAGTAAGCCCTGACCTCGATAGCCCAGGCTAGCCTGATCTCGTCAGGTCTCAGAAGCTAAGCAGGATTTGCCCTTGGTCAGTATTTGGAAGGGATACCACCAAGGAAGTCCCAGGTCACAGTGCGGAGGCAGGCGACGGCAAACCACGTCTGTGGCTCTTGCTTCGCAGACCCCGCCGTAAGTCAGCTGTGACTTGATGGCGAAATAAAAGGAAGCTGAGCTGATGCAGAGGAGGACATCTAAATTTTGGCGGCTCCAGCCTTTCCCGACTTTTGCATTGTCGAGTGGAGCCTGCCAATGTATCGTATCCTACGCAGATGTTAAAGGTATAGGATCACTGCCCTCCGTCTCTCCAGACAAGTGTTAACCACTCTGGAATGCACACAGGGGTGGAATTCAGAATCAACTGCTGTACCTTTGTCCGTTTTATTTGTCAGCTTAAAAGGCTTAACCATTTACAGGAAAATCGACTCCAGGGTAAACATATTTCTGAGGTTAGTCCTTGCTAATGAGTTACAGTTTAGGTATCTTGTCTCTTGTGCAGTAGGCAAAGTTTGAAGTTTGAGTGAGAACAAAGTCTGCACAGGTGGGTTTTCCTACTGCCACTTTTTTTTTGGTGGGCAGCCTGCAGATTCGCTTAATCGATGGGCACCCTATGAATTACTGAAATCTTCATTGTGCGGGTGATTCCTTTAAAGTATACCTTCAGATTTCTGAAATCTGTCTGGCATCGAAGGATCTCAGACATGGCGTGAAAGATCGGTAATAATTACAAACCAAACAGGATAAAATAGATGAAAGCCACCAAATTATCTCTTTCTTACAGCCAGTGTTCCCTCTAAGCTGAGTTAGTGTGAGCTAGCTCACGGTTTTTTAGCCTCCGGCTCACACATTTTTGTCTTCGCTCAGGAAGGATGGCTCCAGAGCAAACTAACTGATGCAGTAGCCAAATGGCTCGCTCACAACTTTAATGCCAGTAGCTCACAAAATAGAATTTTTGCTCACAAGACTCCACAGCTTAGAGGGAGCATTGCTTATAGCATACCAGAATAAAAGTATTAATAGGTACCACCTTTTTTGAACCTGTAAGGCACCTTTGGAATGCTGACGTAGCATGGTGGACCCAGCCAGAAAACAGCTGCCAGAGGAGGTGTAAAAAAGGTAAAGGTAAAGGTTCCCTTGCTCGAAAGCCAGTCGAATCCGACTCTAGGGTTGCAGTGCTCATCTCCGTTTCATAGCCAAAGAGCCAGTGCTGTCCGAAGATGTTTCCGTGGTCATGTCGCCGGCATGACTAAACACCAAGGCGTACGGAACACTTGTTACCTTCCCACTGAAGTGGTACCTATTTATCTACTTGCAATATCCTGCTTTCGAACTGCTAGGTTGGCAGGAGCTGGAACTAGAGACGGGAGCTCACTCCATCATGTGGCACACTCGGGTCTAAAACTGTTGAACTACCGACCTTCCACAGCCTGCAGTTCAGCGCCTTAACCACTTGAGCCACCGCAGCTCCTTAGAGGAGGTGTAGCCAGCCACAAAATGGCTTCCCCAGTCTACCTTCAGTCACACAGTAAAGATCTTTGTGCTGTGGTAGTAGCTACTGCCAAAGCAATATTTTTTAAAAAATCTGTGCAGCCAGTTAGAAGACTTGCTGGACAAAAGTCCCACCTGGACTTGGCCCCATTTCCAAAAACACATGCCAGGCACCAGAAAAGGCGTTCAAAGGCACTGTGTGGACCCCTGACAATAGATGGTTCTTGTTCTGTAGGTCATGAAAGAACCTGTTCC
>NW_015164249.1:253097-258334 GCF_001447785.1 Gekko japonicus
GGGGGGGGGGTTGTCCTTGGGTTTGTTTGAGACAAATTTTTAAATCAGAGAGACGTCACAGTTAGTGTGGCCCAGTGGTTAAGAGAGTTGGACGGGATTCACCCCGAACAGAAGAAATAAAAGACAAATTGATGGAAGTAGCGGAAATAGATAAGCTAAATTCGATATTACAGGGGAAAAACGAGGAGATATTTGTTGAAAGATGGTTAGGGCTATATAAATGCCTAGAAACTGAAAGTAGACTCTAAAGAATATATGTACTTATATGAAACAGTGTTAAAAATGTATATGGAAAATCAATAAAAAATAGATTAAAAAAAAAGATCTGGGATCTGGGAGACTTGTGTTCGAATCCCTGCTCTGCCATGGACGCTTGTTGGTTGACTTTGGGCCAGTCCCACCCTCTCAGCTTAAGCTACCTCACAGAGTTGTTGTGCAGATAAAATGGAGAGGGAGAATGATATATAAGCCCCTTTGGATCCCCATTAGGAAGAGAGTCAGGCTATAAATTAAGTGAATAAAATAACTCCCGCCTGGCAGCCCGGCCTTGGCTTAGTTGCCCTCCAGTTTCCAGACTACCATTCCACAGAGTGTCTGTCGACTTGCCTTCAGTCTGTTCCTGGCACCAAGCCTGGCTCATAATTATGCACAGAGGAGGGCCAAGACATTTCGGAGCCTGCAGAAATTCCAAACGGCCTTCCTCCGCTGGTACAAAGATAGCAATAAACGAAATAGTTGACAATTTTGCTTTGTTCACTTCCAAATCTGCTCCCTGAGGCAGACCCCCTTCGCCCTACTTAAAAGTAAGGGTCAAACCGACAACATCCTTGTGGCTCACCACTTACAGCATGTGGCAGGCTGCACACAACACGGTGCTTCAGGTTGTATTTGTCTGTGAATTTAGCAAGCACGAGAGAGGCGGCGCGCACAGACACGCGCACGGGAGAGATTCATGGCGTGATGCTATGCAGAGCTACCCCCGTTTACGCTCCTTGATATCAGTGGGTCTAGGTGGAGTAACGCTGCGTAGGATTGTGCCGTAAATGTCTAGAGATTCAAGGGAGTGATAGTAGCCTATATCTGCAGAAGGACAACTGTAGCAGCTTGCAATATCATTTTTTTTTTTGTCTCTCTTGGGGTTACCAGACGCATGCCGTCTTTTTTTGGTGTCCATCCCCTTTGGGGCTTTAAAAAAAAAACACTGATTAAAATATCATCTTTTGGAAGGTTAGGGCTATTCCTAGTTAGTAGCGATTATCGCCGCTTTAATAGTAGGGGGATTTAAAATGAGATCTTGTCATAGTGATCACTTGTTTGAAGTAGCCGGGAAATAACGTCCCCTTTATTGCTTTTCGAAATACGGTAACCCTGGTCTCTCCAAAAGGCCACATATGGACAGTGATCACTTGTTTGAAGTAGTCGGGAAATAACGCCCTCTTTATTGCTTTTCAAAATATGGTAACCCTGGTCTCCCCAAAAGGCCACATATGGACAGTGCTTTACCAGGCATAAAAAGGTAAAGGTAAAGGTTCCCTTGCTCGAAAGCCAGTCGAATCCGACTCTAGGGTTGCGGTGCTCATCTCTGCTTCAAAGCTGAAGAGCCAGCGCTGTCCGAAGACGCTTCCGGCATGACTAAACACCAAGGCACACGGAACGCTGTTACCTTCCCACCAAAGTGGTACCTATTTATCTATTTGCTATTTCTTGCTTTCAAACTGCTAGGTTGGCAGGAGCTGGAACTAGAGACGGGAGCTCACTCCGGGGTCTCGAACTGCTGAACTACTGACCTTCCACAGCCCGCAGTTCAGCGTCTCAACCACTTGAGCCACCGCAGCTCTTACCAGGCATAGACGATGGAAAACTAGGACTATTCCTGACCAGTAGGGTCGTTGTGTGGATTTTGTCGCGCTCTTCCCATTATCTTGCAGTTCTAGTGCAGCCTCGTGTGGGTGACCAGACAAAATACTCCTTGGCTTACTTCACAGATGCTGGGCCAAACTTCCTGACATTGGATTGTTGACATTGGGCATGTTGGTAACTGTTCGAGTCGCTTGCCTCTCGTGGCGTTTCCCCTCCCCTCCCTCATTGACAAAAACATGTTTTCCCAACTGCTACAATCTCTGCATGTTTGGTCAAGCCAGACGTTTGTATTTCTGCATACCAAAATGTACTGTCACCAGCGTCAGTGAAAACAGCTTAGAGGAAAAGCTCAGGTGCAGTCCGAATACACGGCCAGAGGAAGCTGCCTTCTTCGGAGTTGGTCCATTTGCCCATCAAGGTCAGTATTGCCTGCTCTGACTGGAAGCAGCTCTCCAGAAGAAGAAGAGATTGGATTTATGCCCCACCCTTCACTACCTGAAGGAATCTCAGTGCGGCTTACAAACTCTTTTCCCTTCCCCTCCCCACAACAGACCCCATCTGAGGTAGGCGGGGCTGAGAGAGCTCCCTTGAGAACTGCCCTGGAGAGAACAGCTCTGAAAGAACTTATGACTGACCCAAGGTCACACCAGCAGCTGCATATGGTGGAGTGGGGAATCAAACCCGGTTCTCCCAGATTAGAGTCTGCGCTCCTTACCACTACACCACACTGGCTCTCAGTTGCGGAAAAGGTCTTTCACATCCTCTACCACTTGACCCTTTTTTGCTAGAGGATGCTGGGGATGGATCCTGGGACCGTTTTCGTACGAAGCAGATGCCCTGCCACCGAGCCACACTTCCCCGCCAATATCTGGGGAGCAGTGTTCCCTGTAAGCTGAGTTAGTGTGAGCTAGCTCATAGTTTTTAAGCATCTGGCTCACACATTTTTGCCTTAGCTCAGGAAGGATGGCTCCGGAGCAAACTAATTTACACAGTAGTCAAATCACCTGCTCACAACTTTAATGCTGGTGGCTCACAAAGTATAATTTTTGCTCACAGGACTCCACAGCTTAGAGGGAGCATTGCTGGGGAGAATCATCCGGGGATATTTCTGTGAAAATTGCCTTGGCCAATGCCTAGATGCTTTTGAAAGCTAGTTCAGTCGTGAGGTCTATTTAATCTCCACATTAAACGGCTAGTATTTGTGTGCTTCCTTCCTTCACGTCTGTCCCGTTTTTCTCCCCGATGGGGATTCAAAGCCCACGTGAAGCCGCCTTACTCTGAATCAGGCCCGTGGTCCATCAGAGAGTATCGTCTACTCAAGCTGGCAAGGGCTCTCCAGGGTCTCAGGCAGAGGCCTTTTGCATCACGCACTGCCCTGCCCTGTTAAATGGAGATGCCGGGGATTGAGCCTGGGACCTTCTGCGTGCCGAGCAGAAGCTCTCCCACCAAGCCACGGCCTCTCCCACAGTGGCTGACATTGTTTTTCTCTCCTCCATTTTGTCCTCATGGCAACCCTGTGAGGAAGTGCCAGCTGACAGTGTGTCACTGGTCCCAGGCAATGCTCCCTGTGAGCTGTGGAGTCCTGTGAGCAAAAATTCTATTTTCTGAGCTGCCGGCATTAAAGTTGTGAGTGAGCGATGTGGCGACGGCATCAATTAGTTTGCTCTGGAGTCCTCCTTCCCGAGCGGAGACAAAAATGTGTGAGCTGGAGGCTAAAAGACTGTGAGTTGGCTCACACTAACTCAGCTTAGAGGGAACATTGGTCCCAGGTGTCTCAGCCTTGTGTTTTAAAAAAGGGCAGAATTATCCCTGGATCAGGGACAGTGGGAGAGAAGTAGTGAAGATTGTCGAAGTCACCTATATGATGGCGTGAGAAATAGGGAGATGTTTCTGGTGGTTCTCTTATATTTTGCTCCCATGAAGGAAGGGGAAGAACAGAGACGACAAGTGTTTTATCTCCCTCCCTCCTGCGCCGTAAACCTCTCTTCCATTTTTCTTAACATCTCTGCCCACGTGTAGAGATTTGCTTCTTCCCTGTTTGGAAAATCAGTCCAGGCTGTCAAGGGGTGGGTGGGGTTGCTTCCTCTCTCACTGCCCTCAGCTTTCTTCTGCATGCCAGTTTGGTGTCGTGGTCAGGAGCCCGGACTCTAATCTTGGGAAGACCAGGTTTGATTCCCCACTCCTCCACATGCAGCTGCTGGTGTGACCTTGGATCATTCACAAGTTCTTTCAGGGCTGTTCTCTCAAGGGCAATTCTCTCAGAGCTCTCTGAGCCCCACCTACCACACAGGGTGTCTGTTGTGGGGAGGGGAAGGGAAAGGAGATCGTAAGCCGCTCTGAGACTCCTTCAGGTAGTGAAGGGCGGGGTATAAATCCAATCTCCTCCTCCTTCTCCTCCTCCTCCTCCTTCCAGAGGGGTTGCCCCCCAACCTTTTTCTGGTGCCACCCCATTGCCCTGGCAACTCACCTGCAGCTTGTCTGCCCCTGCACTCACCACCTGTGCAGCCCTGTTAACTACTCCCTGGTTGCCAGGAAGACAAAACCTGTTCACCAACGGCCAGTGGAAACGTCGGGTGTCCCAAGGAGTGGCACCTAGTTTCCATAATGTAGTGGAAATTCAGAATTTGGCACTGGGAGAGAAGCTGTTTCCCCCCGCTATGGGAGAGTCCCGTGTGGTTTGGAAAGAACAAGAGCGCTCTGTGTCCGTCCCTCTCTGGGATTTATAAAGGCCCGCTTGTCTTGTGCGAATTGAGGCCCCTTTGTATTAAGGCGCAAGTTCAAACACTCTGCTCTGAGCGTCTTGCCAAGGACCGGCGCTCTGCCTCACAGAGGTCCTGTGCTTTCCGCAGCACTCCCTGCCATCGAGACATGGAGCCGGAGAGGGCCATTCCAAGGTCAGCGGAGCAGAGCGCCTGGCACAGAGGCCGGATTCATTACGCCCCAAACTGTCCACAGAGAGAGGCTTATTCCGCAGAACTGTGCTCCAGCCGGGGAGGATTCTTTGAGCCGGCCCGAGCAGCATATTCCACAAGCCGAGGGCACCCCCAGTACAAGATGTTCTCCTGAGATTTGGGGAGCACAGTCAGCGCATCTGGGACAATGCCTGTTCTTGGCCGAGCGAGCAGCTAAGACAGGGGTCCCCAACCGGCCTCATGGGCTCACCCACAAAATGGCCGACTCAACTCACCTTCAGTCACACAGTGAAGGAGAAGAGGAGGAGGAGGAGATTGGATTTACACCCCGCCCTTCACTCAGAGTCTCGGAGCGGCTTACAAACTCCTTTCCCTTCCCCTCCCCACAGCAGACACCCTGTGCAATGTTCCCTCTAAGCTGTGGAGTCTTGTGAGCAAAAATTCTGCTTTGTGAGTTACTGGCTT
>NW_015164249.1:260399-264903 GCF_001447785.1 Gekko japonicus
CTCGGGACGGGTGCTTGCTGCAGAGGAAATCAAGAATGGATCCAAGGGATCCTGCCCAGTGCTTAGTTTCGGGGCATTGCAAGCGAGGGGCTTCTTCGCAGAACATTTAGCAAAGGGCTGGTGAATTTTTGTTGGCTTTGATTCATCGGGGGCACGACCTACTCCCGACTAAGTTTGCTTGCTGCAGAGGAAATCAAGAATGGATCCAAGGGATCCTGCCCAGTGCTTAGTTTCGGGGCATTGCAAGCGAGGGGCTTCTTCGCAGAACATTTAGCAAAGGGCTGGTGAATTTTTGTTGGCTTTGATTCATCGGGGGCACGACCTACTCCCGACTAAGTTCCATCTTCTTGGCTCATCCACGGCTGGATTTGCGTGGCGGGTATTTTTTTACGGTGGCTATAAAATGTGCTTAAGGTGTCTGGTCAGTCGGTGTGTATCTGTCTGCTTTCGTTCCTTAACTAATTTGAAGGAAATGGGAATCCTTGTTTAAAATAGAAGCAAGGGAGCCGTGGGCTCTAGCCCACACTTATCAGGACTAATCTTTCCGTCTCTGCCCCCTGCGTAATTGTTTGCGTTTCTAGAAGGTTGCTGACGCTCAGCGCCTTGTAACTAGGTTTACATGCGGTCCAAATCGACAGGACACTGCTTGTTCCTGCTCTCCAGTGTTCAGCTGTTCTTCTTGTGTTTACACTGAACATATTTCCAAGAGTTAGCAGATTGCCCTGTCTCAGAACTCTGCATATAGCATATGGACCAGATGTTCATCTTAGGGACACTTTATAGTTTCCATTAGCGGTACTGCGGAGGGATCTGTAACATCAGATCGAGGTAAACATTTGCTACAAAACAAAGGCTGCATTACCAGACTGAATTTTCCTGAAAAGCAGAACGTTAAAGGTTGTGGTTTTATATAGTTTAAGGGTCCTTACAAGGTGGTCTTAGTGGACCCTGCCATTCTTAAGGTATAATTGTTTTTCCCCACCTGCACCTTCCCTGCAGAATGCTCACGTGCTCATGAAATTGGGCTGTGAGAACAGGTTGCATGTGTGTGTGTGTTCAGTGCCATCAAGTCACCTCTGACGTCCGGCAGCCTTATCAATTAACGTCTTCCAAACTGTCCTCTCTTTTACAGTGAGGGTGTCAAGCATGTGGCCCCAGGGGCCGGATCAGGCCCCTGGAGGGCTTCCGTCAGGCCCGCAGTGGAACTGGCCGTCTTCTGCTTCTTCTTCCAGTTCTGCTGCTGCTGCGTCATCGTAGGTTTGCAGCTTACAGATACACACCTGAACAGCATTTTCAGGATTGCAACAGCACAGACATTTTGCTGCAATAATTCAGAGCAAGAGGTGTCAGTTATCAGACACTGTTAAATAAACAAGATATTGCAAGAGTGCTAATGTTTTAAGCACATTTTTATTTTAAGTTAAAAAAAACCCCACCTTTGTGTTTGTGTCTTTTATGAAGTTTATATCTCCGCTACCTGGCATTACATTTTATGACACACATGGCCCGGCCCAACAGAGGTCTCATTTATGCCAGATCCGGCCCTCATAACAACTCAGTTCGACACCCCTGTTTTACAGCCTCCCTTGGGTCTTGGAAACTGAGGGCTGCTGGGCTTTCCTCTTTCCTCAACCTTTCCTGGCATGATTGTCTTTTCCAGCGAGTCTTGTCTTTTCAAAATGTGACCAAAGTGCAATAGCCTCAATTTGATCAGTTTAGCTTCTAGGCTTGATTTGATCTAGAATCTATTTAATTGTCTCTTTGGCTAGGTATTCCATCTGTCAGGTTTTGGAAAGAAGGAGGTTTCTTTCATTGGCTGGTCAATATATTTGTTCCATCTGTTTGTTCAAACAAAGAAACAGCCTAAAGGACTGGACTGACTGCTCATGGAAGTCTCAGTTTATTTAGTCGGCCTCTGTGAGATTAGATATATGGTAAAAGTCATCGTAGGGAGCTGCGGTGGCTCAAGCGGTTAAGACGCTGAACTGCAGGCTGTGGAAGGTCAGTAGTTCAGCAGTTCGAGACCCGGGTGCTGCATGACGGAGTGAGCTCCCGTCTCTAGTTCCAGCTCCTGCCAACCTAGCCGTTCGAAAGCAAGAAATTGCAAGTAGATAAATAGGGACCACTTCGGTGGGAAGGTATCAGCGTTCCGTGCGCCTTGGTGTTTAGTCATGCCGGCCACATGACCACAGAAACGTCTTCGGACAGCGCTGGCTCTTCGGCTTGGAAACGGAGATGAGCACCGCAACCCTAGAGTCGGACTTGACTGGCTTTCGAGCAAGGGAACCTTTACCTTTACTTTAAAAGTCATCTTGGCGCATGGGAGACTGGCCAGAAGAAAATCTTTTGAACTCTGGGAACCTTGAGGGATCCCAGGCCCCAAGTGTATGTGTGTGTATGTATAAAGAGTGTTCCTTTCGGGGGTGTCTGGGGTCAAGATCGTAAAGGCATTGCTCCAACAAGCGGTTTGCCATTGTGTGAAAAGGCAGGGGTGGGTGGGAAATACTCTGGCTTTGTGTAGCTTTGTGTAGCATCAGCAAATGTTATTCTCCACCGCTTTTCAAATGTGTATGCCTAGCAATCAGCTGTTCGCAGACTACAGAAGGGGAGAAGAGAGGGTCGGAAAACAGATGGCTGGTTTTTGGGGTAGGGTTACCAACCTCAAGACTGGGAATTCTGCCATGATTACAACTGATCTCCGTACTACTAAAATCAGTCCCCATAGAGAAGAAGAAGAAAAGATTGGATTTATACCACACTCTTCACTCAGGAGTCTCAGAGCAGTTTACAGCCTCCTTTCCCTTACCCTCCCCACAAGAGAGGTAGGCGGGGCTGAGAGAGCTCTTTTGAGAACTGCCCTTGAGAGAACAGCTCTGAGAGAACTTGTGACTGACCCTAGGTCACACCAGCAGCTGCATGTGGAGGCATGGGGAATCAAACCCAGTTATCTCAGATTAAAGTACGTGCACTTAGCCACTACACCAAACTGGCTCTCAGGAAATGACAGCTTCAGCGTGTGGACTCTCTGGTATACCACAGAGTCTGGAAGAAACAGAAGACCCACAGTTACTTCGCATCCCCACTTAATCTCCCTCTCTAGGAACCAACACCATATCTTTGGGAATTTCACAAGCTGGAGTTAGTAACCCTTGTAGCGGGCCTAAAGAGGACTTTGGGAAGTAAGAGGAGAGAAGAACTCCCCAAGGGATTGGAGAGAGACGGAACAAATGGAGAGAAATTTCAATAAAGATCACTGGGAAGGGAAACTGAGGCTACCTGTGTCCTGCCTATTCAGCTCCTTTCTCCTTCCTTCCTTCCTTCCTTCCTTCCTTCCTTCCTTCCTTCCTTCCTTCCTTCCTTCCTTCTCACCTCACAGGAGGACTGCATACATTCAGCATCTCAAATGAGGACTATCCCGCATTAGCCACCAAACCATAAATCAGATTTCTGAAGTTCGGCACTCTGTTCCCAATAACTGCGTGCTCAAAGGGAAATAAAATAAAAGGCCCCTTCCTAAGCACTGTAATGAGGAAAACTGGGCTCCCGCGTGCACCCTTGTAGAACGTTGGCCGAGAACTCCAGCCGCTGACGTAATGGCACAGCTACCGGGCCCGGCAGGGAAGGTAGAACTGCTTAATTTGAAAGAGCTGTAAAAACAGAGAGCTACTTGGAAACCGCACTAGGTATCAGTTACCAATGTCCAGTTGCCTGTTTTTTTAGTTAATAGTATTCTCCAAAAAAAAAAAAAGTTGCTAAAGAAATATGGAATATTGTTTCTGCAGGTAGATGGTGTTGGTATGAAACAGTAGAACAACGTTTGAGTCCATTGGCCCCTTTTAGACCAACAAAGGTAACTTAGGGTGTAGGCACGTCTCTGAGGAAGTGTGCGTGCACATTTCTTTCTTTATTTATTCTATTTTTATCCTCGCCTCCCCGCCACAGAGGGTGGCTTAAAATACATTAAAACACAGGATTAAAAACACATTAAAGCGCAAACATAACAAGCCATAGCTCGCAGTAAAACAGAATAAAATAAAGTGCTGGTGACAATAACAACCCGGTGGCCATGATAGATGTTCCCCAAAAATGGCCCCCGTTGGCGTCCGGCAAAGTTAGTTAGTACTATTCAGTTCAATTAGTATTGGTTGATGTTGTTGATGTAATTGATGTTATTAGTCGTGGCTCCTAGTCGAAGGCCTGGCGGAAGAGCTCCATTTTACAGGCCCAGCAGAACTCTCATACCTTGAATAAAACTTTGTTAGTCTTAGTTAGAGAGCCAGTTTGGTGTAGAGCCAGTTTGGTGTAGTGGTTAAGTGTGCGGACTCTAATCTGGGAGAACCGGGTTTGATTCCCCACTCCTCCACTTGCACCTGGCTGGATGACCTTGGGCAAGCCATAGTTCTGATAAGAGCTGTCCTTGAGAAAGAGCAGTTTGTGTCAGAGTTCTCTCAGCCCCACCCACCTCACAGGGTGTCTGTTATGGGGAGGGGAAGGGAAAAGGAGT
>NW_015164249.1:264913-278463 GCF_001447785.1 Gekko japonicus
TCTTCTTCTTCTTCTTCTTCTTCTTCTTCTTCTTCTTCTTCTTCTTCTTCTTCTTCTTCTTCTTCTTCTTCTTGCCACTGGACTCATACTTTTTTTGGGGGGTGTGTGTTTTGGTGCGGGGGGTTTTTTGTTTGTTTGTTTTAACCACAGGGGAAATACCTTGCCATGTGGAGAAGACTCAGGAAAGAAGGAGGGAGTGGGGAGGAGGTAGAAATATGGCTTTAGTGGAGGGAGATGATCCTTGTAGGACTAAATATATATTTCATGCATACATATCTACACAAGCGTTTGATATTCCGCTTGCTCACCAGTGTTGCAGCGTGTTCCCCTCAGCATGGACAGAGAGTTAAGTTGCGTACATGGGAAGGCCTTAGCTTTTGCACAGCGTAAGCAGTAAACACACAGCCTGCTATTCTGCCAAGCTGCGGCTCTCCGAAAGTTATTTTCTCTTGGTAACAGACAAGGGCTCTTCTCCTGATGAAGCACGTCTGGGACAGACTTCCCACTGAGACAGACGAGCCCGGCTGTGGTAGGAGAAAACAGGGCTCAAGTGTCTTTCCTCCTGGAGTGCCCTTTGAGGGGCCAGTTCACTGGCAAGTGAACACCTTTGTTTTCTGAGGCCAGTTTGTTGGCAAGTGCACATCTTTGCGTTTTTCCCCTTTCCACTGAGGAGGCCGGCAGTGCGGCCTGCTCCTCACCTAGGCCTCGGGGGAATGTTATTTCCTCTGCAGTCGCTCTCAGCTCATGGTGATCGGTGTGGGGACAGGAAGGTGATTCCCAGCAAGGGAAAACCCGAGCTCACCAAAACCTTCTGGCTGGGTGAGGCACAGAGGCACTGGGACGATACCCGGGGACTTTTGCAGCTGAGTTCAACGACCCACCTGAAGCCAAGAAGGCACAAATCCTGGCACGCCATTTATTTATTGAAATAATTGAACCCCACCTTTCCTCTTGGCTCAAGGCAGCCTGCTCTTGCTTGCAAAAAGATAAGCGTTGTAGCAGCCTCACCAGAAAACAGAAGACGAAATGCTAAGAATAGGGATCCTGGATATAATTCTGACTGTTGTTGCTTCGGGATATTCCACCTGAACCTGTAGCCCCGTGGCAAGAAGGCAGGAATCTGTTATTCCCCATCCCTCACGGGGAGGATTGGGTCCATAGACGTCTGGTGAGTCAACTCATCAGTTCTCTCTGAGCAGACGTTTGTTCCTCAGTGGGAACTGTTTATACTTTTCTCACGGTACTTGTTTTCCTGTGTGGGATCCTAGCTGGCCTGATCTCCTCAGATCTTGGAAGCTAAGCAGGGAGGGTCTGGTCAGTATTTGGGTGGGAGACCACTAAGGAAGCCCAGGTTGCTATGCAGGGGCAGGCAGTGGCCAGCCACCTCTGAACATCTCTTACATCGAAAACCCTACTGCAGGGTGTCAAACATAAGTTCGGGGGGCTGGAACTGGCCCGTCCAGAGCCCTTACCCTGGCCCGCAAGCAACTGGTATGTATGGAAATGTAAGGTACTCCCCCTTTTATGTTATCCCTTGGGGGGGGGGGAAATCCTAGTCTTGCATACGATTAAATACATTTATTGGGATTTTTGTGAGTTCCCCAGTAAATCAGTTGCTTTCACTGCTTAGGAATCAACTGATTTTGTTTGTATTTTGAGTAAAAAATAATATTGTTAATTGAGTTTGCCTGTGTCCTTTATAAAGTTTGTATCTGCGGTACCCGGCATTACATTTTATGGCACCTGTGGCCCAGCCCAACGAAGTGATGTTTATGTCAGATCCGTCCCTCATAACAAATGAGTTTGACACCCCTGCTCTACTGGGTCGCCATAATTTGGTTGGACTTGATGGCACTTCCCACCAGGAGGGATCTAACAGGATCCTGTCTGGCCATGAAACGTCTGCCTCTTTTAAGCTTTTAGCCACCTGTCCGTTTAGGGAGATGATGTTTTTAAAGCAACACTCATTCGTTTGAAACATTCTCACATCCTGTACACCCACTCTGTCCATAGCTTTTTAGCCGCAATCATTTTTTTCTCTTAAATAGAAGAATTCCCTTACTTTTTTGAAAAGAAATCCACTGAATTATTTGTATCTGTGTCTCCTTATACCTGTGTGTATGTCACAAAACTTTTCATTAAGGCTTATATAATACTATTTATGCTTTAAAAATAATCAGTAGTTGTTGTACTGGCTCTTCAAGATAGGCTGGTTTTTTTACTGTTGTTGATGTTGTTGTCATATGTTGTTGAAGACTTTCATGGCCGAAGTTGATTAGTTGCTGTAGATTTTCCGGGTTGTGTGGCCGTGGTCTTGGCATTGTAGAACCTGACATTTCGCCAGTAGCTGTGACTGGCATCCTTAGAGGTATAACACATAAAGATGGAGTACTCTCTGCATCAAGGTGTTGTTGTCATAGTTTTATTATTGTCATAGTTTCATCAGATAGATCAGAAAGTGGCCCCACAATTATGGAACAACCTCTTCAGGGAGATGTACCCCTCACACACACACACACTTTCAATCTTCAGGACACCGTTGAAGACAGTTTCATTTAGGGCGGCATTTGACCAATTTAGTTTTTATACACTGGCAGTCCTAATTGAGATATATAATACCGTGTGTGATAAAGGTATACTTAAGCTAAATCTATTTTTATTTTTTTAATTTTTTCTGTACTGCTTTATAAATATTGGTGTCAGGTATTTCAAAACATAGATTTACCACAACAATACATCAGAGTGCAGGTTTACCCGCTGTTCAAACATTCAAACACCAATATTTATAAAGTAATATATAAAAAAAAGAAAAAGAAAAAAAGCACAAAATAGATCTACCTTAAGTGTTACATATTTCCCTATATCTTCCTAGGAAGCTGTGGTGGCTCAAGTGGTTAAGACGCTGAACTGCAGGCTGTGGAAGGTCAGTAGTTCAGCAGTTCGAGACCCGGGTGCCGCAAGATGGCGTGAGCTCCTGTCTCTAGTTCCAGCTCCTGCCAACCTAGCAGTTCGAAAGCAAGAAATTGCAAGTAATAGGTACCACTTCGGTGGGAAGGTAACAGCGTTCCGTGCGCCTTGGCGTTTAGTCATGCCAGCCACATGACCACGGAAACGTCTTCGGACAGCGCTGGCTCTTTGGCTTGGAAACGGAGATGAGCACCACAACCCTAGAGTCAGATTCGACTGGCTTTCGAGCAAGGGAACCTTTACCTTTTCCTTTATATCTCCCTAACACTGTGACCCTCAGTTTCTGTACTAATCTCCAGGTGGTGGCTCAAGATCTCCTGCTATTACAACTGATCTCCAGGCGACAGAGATCAGTTCACTTGGGGGAAATGGCCACTTTGAAAGGTGGACTGTATGGCATTCTACCCCCACTGAAGTTCCTCCCCCTGCCTCAACCCCTCCCTCCTCAGGCTTCACCCCCCCCAAAAAAAAACCCTCCTGGTATTGCCCAGCCCAGACCTGGCAACCCTGTGTAGCTTGGAACTGTGGACTCTTTCCATCATAATGTTTGAAGGCATTTTTATCCCCTTATGAATGAAGCAGACATTTGGATTGCGTAGCCAGAAATAATTACGTCGGTAACACAAAAGCATACAAAACCAGATCCAAAGCATCCAAATAAATAAAACTAGGGGGGTTGGGGTTGTGTTTTTTTTAATGTACGTTGGTTCAAACTGGCAGTCCTGCAAAGTTCAGAACGGTTTCCGGAGCCGGGGCCAACCCACAGGACATCAGGGGTTCACCCCTTACGGAGCAATGTTCACCTTGGTTTAGTTGTGTTCTGTTTGCAGGACGGGTGTTGTACGTTGCTCTGAAGAGTCAAACGCTTTGACTGACCTTGCTGCTATTTCCCGTAGCTGTCATTTAGCTGAGTAAGACCTGGAGTCAGGGTGAGTGTAATGGATGGGGGGGGGTACTAGGTCCAAGTTTCCCGCCAGCCATAAAGCTTACTTAATGGCCTCAGGCAAGCCATTATCTCTTGGCCTCTTCTCCCTTCCCCCCCCCCTGACCTGGCTGACCCAGGCGCGAGCCCGATCTGGTCAGAGCTCATAAGCTAAGCAGGGTCGCCCCTGGCACCACCCCCTATATGGGGTGGTGCCCCCTGGTCAGCATTTGGATGGGAGACCACCGAGGCATTCCAGGGTTGCAACACAGAGGTAGGCAATGGCAACCACCTCTGTTCGCCCCTTGCCTTGAAAACCCCTTGAGGGGTCACCATCAGTCGACCGTGACCAACGCTTCCTCTAAGCTGCGGAGTCTTGTGAGCAAAACTTCTGCTCTGTGAGCTACTGGCATTAAAGTTGTGTGAGCGAGCGATTTGGCTGCTGCATAAATCAGTTTGCTCTGGAGCCATCCTTCCTGAGCGAAGACAAAAATGAGTGAGCCGGAGGCTAAAAAATTGTGAGCCAGTTCACACTAACTCACACCTTACAGGGAACAGTGGTTGTGACTTGACGGTAATTTACACAAACAGTCTTCTTTCCAGGGTTGTTGTGCGTATGCGGTCTCCTGTTCCTTGGAGGAAGGATTGGGAATCAGGATGCACACTTTACAAGAAATATTTACGAGGTTTGGGGATAGGGACTTGAGCTGGATATGACGATAGCTCTGCAGCTGCCGTGAGGCTGCCCAATGCTGTGCTGCAGCAGACAACTTGATTGATTGATTAATTAAATTTCTACCCTGCCCTCCCACCGAAGCGGCTCATAAACAATTTTAAACCGACATGCAATTTAAAACCAGCAAATGCAAGATATAAAATACAATTCCATACATTCCAATGAATACAATGAAGCTAAGTAAATAAATACAGCGGCATCCTGTAATAAAGTACTAGTGCGACCCAACCGGTTATTGGAACACTTGTCGAAACAGCTCCGTTTTCACGGCTCTACGGAACTGCTGGAACCCCTCCCCCCTGGTCCTGTTAGGTAAAGGTTCCCTTGCTCGAAAGCCAGTCGAGTCCGACTCTAGGGTTGCAGTGCTCATCTCCGTTTCCAAGCCGAAGAGCCAGCGCTGTCCGAAGACGTTTCCGTGGTCATGTGGCCAGCATGACTAAACACCAAGGTGCACGGAACGCTGTTACCTTCCCACCGAAGTGGTACCTATTTATCTACTTGCAATTTCTTGCTTTCGAACTGCTAGGTCTTGTTAGAGTTAGCCAAATGAGCCACACGCCAGTGCATTTTCTGCTGGGGAACCGGCCAAAACTTTTCTAGTTCTGGCGTGGGGCAGAGGGCACTTTGTAGAAGTGACCAACAGGCACTGCTCTGAGCAAAGATTTCGTGCCATTTGCTTTGGCTTCTTCCCGGAAATATGGATTTGGACACGGGGAGAGGAGAAGCACAGCATTCACTGCTGAGGAGGTCTGGACAAATATTTCCACCTTTGCACATGGTAGTTTGTGGGGTCGGCATGCGGTTTTAAAAGATAACGTGTACGCCTGGGTTGTGAGGCAGGAGAAGGAAGTTGAAAGCAATGTGACCATTCCTCCCCACCTGTAAAGCTTAAAATCTTGGGACACACATGAAACTGCCTTCTAGTAAATCGAACTGTTTGCCCCTCTCCCAAAGTACTAGAACTCGAGGGCATCTGATGAGGCTCATGAGCAGTAGGTTCAGGAAGGACAAAAGGAAATACTACCTTACACAGAGAGTGATAGGAATTTGCTGCCAGAGAATGTAGTGATGGCCACGGGAGTAAACAGCTTTAAAAAGGGATTAGGTAGATTCATGGAGGATAAGTCTTTCAATGGCTACTAGCCATGGCGACCGAGGGGACCCTCCTCTGAATCCCAGAGCCAGGAGGCCAACATCAGGGAAAGGCCTTGGCCTCTATGCCCTGTTGTTGGCTCTCCAGAAGAACCGGTTGGCCGCTGGATGAGACAAGATGCTGGACCAGACGGACCACTGGTCCAATCCAGCAGGGCTCTTCTTATGCTCTTAAGGACAGTATTGCCTACCCACATTGGTTCTCCAGGGTCTCGGGCAGAGGTCTTACATTGGTTCTCCAGGGTCTTGGGCAGAGGTCTTTCACATTACCATCTTCCTGGAGATCCTGGGATGGAACCTGGGACCTTCTGTGTGTAACGCAGAGGCTGTTCAACTGAGCCATGGCCTCTTACCTCTTATTCCTTTATCAGTTCATTTCCTGTCCTTGTCTCTCCTGAAACCTCCTTGCCCTGCCCTGCAACACAACAGTCCTGGGCAGAGAGGGTGTTGCAGCCTAGTAAGGCTACTGTGCTTTCCCCTGTATCTCCTGGCCCTTTAGATTGAGAGCCAGTCTGGTGTAGTAGTTAAGTAAAAAAGGTAAAGGTTCCCTTGCTCAAAAGCCAGTCGAATCGGACTCTAGGGTTGCGGTGCTCATCTCTGTTTTAAAGCCGAAGAGCCAGCGCTGTCTGAAGACGTTTCCGTGGACATGTGGCCGGCATGACTAAATGCCAAGGCGCACGGAATGCTGTTACCTTCCCACCGAAGTGGTACCTATTGATCTACTTGCAATTTCTTGCTTTCGAACTGCTAGGCTGGCAGGAGCTGGAACTAGAGACGGGAGCTCACTCCATCATGCGGCAACTCGGGTCTTGAACTACTGATCTTCCACAGCCTGCAGTTCAGCGTCTTAACCACTTGAGCTACCGCAGCCCCTATTAGTTAAGTGCACAGACTCTAATCTGGGAGAACCGAGTTTGATTCCCCGCTCCTCCACTTGCAGCTACTGGAGTGACCTTGGGTCAGTCACAGGTTCTTTCAGAGCTGTTCTCTCAAGGGCAGTTCTGGAAAGAGCTCTCTCAGCCCCACCTCCCTCACAGGGTGTCTGTTGTGGGGAGGGGAAGGGAAAGGAGACTGTAAGCCGCTCTGAGACTCCGAGTGAAGGGCGGGGTATAAATCCAATTTCTCTCTGCTCTTCTTCTTCCAAAAAGTCCCAGTGAAGATGAATAAAGTAGACGCTTGCCAGAACGATGGCTAGTGACAGGGGTGCTCTGTCTCCTTGGTAGAGAATCCATGACAAGTGTCCAGATGCTGCTGGCAGACAGTCTAGGGGGCCGGGTGTTGCGTTTTTGTTCTGCTTTCCTCTGGCAGAAGGGCTTCTTGCAACAGGGGGAAAGAAGCAGAGGAGTAGGTTTTTATACTCTGCTGTTCTCTACCTTAAGGAGTCTCAAAGCAGCCTGCGATCACGTTCCCTCCCTCTCCCCACAACAGGCACCTTATGAAGCACATGAGGCTAGGGAGTTCTGAGAGAACCGTGACTGGCCCAAGGTCACCCAGGAGGCTTCATGTGGAGGAGGAATGAGGGATCAAACCTGGTTCTCCAGATTAGAGTCCACCGGTCTTAACCTCCAAAGGAAAGCACTTTCCAGCAGGGTCCAGTCCACAGCTGCGTGCTTTTGGAGCATGCCCAAGAGACTGCCTTCAGCAACTGGCTTTTGTAGATGCAACTAGTGTCCCACCTATTGTGGTGCAGAGGGTTGGACTAGGATCTGGGAGACCCAGGTTTGAATCCCCACTCCACCACGAAGCTTGCTGGGTAACCTTGGCCCAGTCCCACATTCTCAGCCCAACCTACCTCACAGGGGTGTTGTGAGGATAAAAGAGAGGACAGGGGAATGACGTAAGGGGCGCCGGGTTCCCCACTGGGGAGAAAGGCGGGGTATAAAATAATTAATTAAAGGAATAATAAATATTGTCCTACTGGGGAAGGGGAGGATTGTCAGGTGGCTTGCTGTCAGTGCCATGACCAGTGTCCCCTCTAAGCTGAGTCAGTGTGAGCTAGCTCACCGTTTTTTAGCCTCCAGCTCACACCTTTCTGTCTTGGCTCAGGAAGGAGGGCTCCAGGGCAAACTAATTGATGCAGCAGCCAGATTTAATGCCCAGTAGCTCTCACAAAGTCGAATTTTTGCTCACAGGACTCCACAGCTTAGCGGGAGCATTGGCCATGCCACCCCCACCCCCCCACCGATTCCTGCTATCAATCCCGGCTCCAGGCTGAGCCTTTTGGATGCAAGGCCTGAAGAAGGGGATTCTCGTTCTTCTTTTGGATCCCTTTGGTGGCGCTGGATTTATGGGGGGGTTTCTCCAGCCAACCCCAGCCTCCCCCCCTCCTCCCCCGCGGTGGCCACTTCTGTTCCCACGAAGAGCCCGCTCGGCTGGAGGGGGCGCGCCAGCTGCTCTCGGCCGGCCCTCCGCCCCCTTCCCAAAGAGGAGAGCGGCGCGGGGCGAAGGGTCAATCCGAAGAAGGGGAGGGGGGAAGCCGGGGCCTTCCCCTCCCAGCGTCCGTCCTGGCCTCTGACCTGCAGGCCCGCGGGGCTGGTGGCTGAGCCCCCGGGAGGAGCGGCTTGGGAGAGGCGCAGAGTCTTGCCTCCTTCTCTCTCTCTCTCTCTGCGGCCACGGGAGGAGGAGGAGGCGGCGGGCGGCTCTTGTTTTCGTCCTGTTGGCAGTCCGGCGCAAGGAGGAGTCCGCCGGGCCCTGCATTACGCACGGCAGCCGGGAAGCAACGCGCGGGGCGTCCTTCGTGCGGGCTCTCAAGCCAGCCCCGCCGGGGACGGCGGCCTCCAAGCGGCGCGGCCGGGGAGGAGGGGCGGAGGGAGGGCCGAGACGCCGCCACCGCCGCCGCGAAGGGCCCTGCCTGGGCAGCCTCCCCCGGAGAGCGCGCAGAGCTGCCCAGGCCCCCCGGCGACCAGCTCGGCCATGACGGCGTCCCTAGGTAGGCAGCGCCTTCTCTCTCTCTTTCTCCTCTCCCTCTCCCGGGGATTCCTGACCCCGGAGACGAGGGAGCGCGAAGGGGCCTCTGGACGCAGCTTCTGCCGTTCGCGGGCTGAGTTCCTGGGACTGGAGGGGAGGGGGGTCGCGCGGAGGAAATGCCCACGCAAGCCGCTGTAGGCAGTTTGGAGAGACCCCTGAAAATACTTTCCCCGTGTATAGAACAAAGTTTGAGTGCAGAGGCACCTTTTAAGACCAACGAAGTTTAATTCTGGGTGTAACCTTTCGTGCGCATGCAAACTTCTTACTGGAGAAGTGTGCCTGCGCACGAAAGCTCATGCCCAGAATTAAACTTCGTTGGTCTTAAAGGCGCGCCCTGGACTCAAACTTTGTTCTCCTGCTTCAGACCAACACGGCTGCACACCGGAATCTTTCCCGCCAGAGATCTATTGCCAGAGCGTTGCAGACAACATCTGCAAACAGGTTGGGGCGGAAAGGCACAGGACGGTTTGGAGAAAATGATGATTTGGGGGACTCTTCTCTCAGCCTTGCCCTGTAAAACGATTCAGGAGTTTGCAGGCGCCTTAAAAATTTGCAAGTTCTTTTTTTAAAAAAAAAATCTGACTAAAGCTTTCTTTGATCAGAGAGCCTACTTGGTCAGGCACAGGTTATCTTAGAAGTAAGCACCCCCTCTCCTGAGTTCACTGCCAAAGTGTGCCAGGGATTTTGGCTCGGAAGTTGGTAGTCGTGGTTGAACTGGTGGTTGCAATGGCTTGCAAACTTTTTGGCGTGCTCCCCTGGGTAGTGCTGCTAATATTAAATCTGTGGCAGTGCATTATGTAAACAGCCCTGAGAGTTTTCAGCAAGTGGATAGTTGGAACGCCACTGAATTTCCGGCTCGCTGCACTTTGGGGCAGCCAAATAATTTTAGAAATGTGTTTTGAACAGGAAGGGTTTTGCCAGCATGGCAAGGAGTTGGCCCTCTCCGTCTCCTGAACTGCCATTTCTAAATGAGAAACAAGCAGGCGTTGCCACAGACGAAGTGGCAAGACTCGTAAGTAGACAGTGTTCTAAAAGTAGGAGGGAAGTGGATAGAAAAATAGTCTCCGACAATCTTATCCTGTTTATTCTTGCATGGGAATGTCAAGTCCAGTTGAACTCAGCGAGACTTGCTTGTGAGTAAATGGATGATCCTTTAGGAAAACTGCAGTCTTGTTGGTCACCTTTGGGGAAGGTGACTTTTAGGAAATGTGGCCCAGGTTAGCCTGATCTCCTCAGATCTCAGAAGCTAAGCAGGGTCAGCCCTGGTTAGTACTTGGATGGGAGATCTCCAAGGAAGCCCAGGGTTGCTGCGACGCAGAGACAGGCAATGGCAAGCCACCTCTGAACATCTCTTGCCTTGGAAATCTCATGAAGGGCCACCAGGAGGAGAAGAGATTGGATTTATACCCCGCCCTTCACTACCCAAAGGTGTCTCAGAGCAGCTTACAAACTCCTTTCCCTTCCCCTCCCCACAACAGACACCCTGTGAGGTCGGTGGGGCTGAGAGAGCTCTTGACAGAAACTGCCCTTGAGAGAACAGCTCTGACAGAACTACGGCTTGCCCGAGGTCATCCAGCAGGTGCAAGTGGAGGAGTGGGGAATCAAACCCGGTTCTCCCAGATTAGAGTCTGCGCACTTAACCACTACACCAAACTGGCTGCAACTTGGCTGCGAAAGAAGTTAGCTGCAACTTGGGGACACTTTCCACCCCCACCCCCAAGCAGTTTGTGCAGGTGGAATTTACCCAGAATGGCTCTGTGCTGGTGCTTCTTGCTCCCCCCCCCGCATAAATAACAAAGAACAAAGTCAGTATGTTGACGTGGTTATTTTGAAGTGCATTTTATTTATTTATTTTAAGAACCTGCACTCAGACTACCTGAGTGCACCAGGGCTAGCATTCCTTTCGTGACTGTAATGCCTTCCGTTCTCAGGGATCGGAACTTTTCTTTTGGATCGGGGCCAACTGCTGTTGGGGGGGGGGGCTCAGTTGGGAGAGCTGCAGTGCAGTCCTGTGCGGAATGATGCCAGTTTAGGACGGTTGGTTTCCATGGGAGTCGGCCCGGAGTAGCTGTGCATAGGATTGCGCTGTTAAATTCCTCCTCGTGCATAACTCTGTTCTTCTCCCCCCTCCTCCTCCTCCTCTAAATCAGCATGACACAAAGTGTTTATCTGTGGCTGGGCCCCTACCCCTTGGCAGTATCAGAAAGTGTACTGGTGACAAGCAGATGTTCATTGTGCTCTGTTCCCTGACAGTTCTCTCCACCTTTCCTGTTCCCCCCTTCTAATAAACGTATTCCCTGTCATTGTGCTAGCAACAAAATAACTGTTGAGTTTATAAGGGAGGGAAGGGACTGTAGACATTGAAGGCCTGGTATACAAGTAGAACAAAGTTTGAGTCCAGTGGCACCTTTAAGACCAACAAAGTTTTATTCAAGGTCTTGAGCGTTCACGTACACACACACTTCCTCAGAAGTGTGCATGCTCACGAAATCTCATACCTTGAATAAAACTTTGTTGGTCTTAACATAAGAACATAAGAGAAGCCAATGTTGGCACAGGGCAATGGCCCATCTAGTCCAACACTCTGTCACACAGTGGCCAGAAATACCAGGTGCCATCAGGAGGTCCAGCAGTGGGGCCAGGACACTAGAAGCCCTTCCACGGAGAGCCAGTTTGGTGTAGTGGTGAAGTGTGCGGACTCTGATCTGGGAGAACCGGGTTTGATTCCACACTCCTCCACTTGCACCTGCTGATGTGACCTTGGGTCAGTCACAAGCTCTGGCACAGCTGTCCTTGAGAAAGAGCAGTTTCCGTCAAGAGCTCTCTCAGCCCCACCCACCTCACAGGGTGTCTGTTGTGGGGAGGGGAAGGGAAAGGATTTTGTAAGCTGCTCTGAGACTCCAAGTGAAGGGCGGGGTATAAATCCAATCTCCTCCGCCTCCTCTCCTACACTGTTTCCACTGGAATCAAACTTTGTTCTGCTGCTTCAGACCAATACGACTGCTCACCTGGCATGGATATAGACGTTGGGAATAATGTTGTTACCACCAGGCTTCAAGTCCAGCACACAACACGGAGAACCCTATTTTTACAAGGGGCCTCTTCTCACTGGGAGGAGCCACACAGCGCAGTAGTCGAGCATCAGCTTGGAATGCAGAAGGTTCCCAGTTCTGTTCCTCCAGGGAAGGCGGTCAGGAAGGAAGTGGTGAGAAAGGCCTTTTCCTGAGACCCTGGAGAGTCGCTGCCAGCCAGAGTAGACAATACTGACCTTGCTGGACTGATGGTCTGAGGTTTAGTATAAGGCAGCTTCATATGTTCACTGAGAAAGTCAACCTCTGTCCAGGGGGAAGAAGAAGAGAAGAGATTGGATTTATACTGCACCCTTCACTACCCGAAGGAGTCTTAGAGTGGCTTACAATCTATGTTCCCTCTAAGCTGTGGAGTCTTGTGAGCAAAAATCCTACTTTGTGAGCTACTGGCATTAAAGTTGTGAGCAAGCAATTTGGCTACTGCATAAATTAGTTTGCTCTGGAGCCCTCCCTTCCTGAGCTGAGACAAAAATGCTTGAGCCGGAGGCTAAGAAACTGTCAGCTGGCTCACAATAATTCAGCTTAGAGGGAACACTGCTTACAATCCCTTTCCCTTCCCCTCCCCACAACAGACACCCTGTGAGGTAGGTGGGGCTGAGAGAGCTCTTTCGAGGACTGCTCTGGAGAGGACAGCTCTGCGAGAACTTGTGACTGACCCAAACTCACACCAGCAGCTGCATGTGTAGGCATGGGGAATCTAACCCGGTACTCCCAGATTAGAGTCCGCACTCTTAGCCATGACACCAAACTTCGGACTGCTGGTGGCAAGCCTGCGTGATTTAAGGAAGGTGGATTCTGTTCTGGCCTAACCATCTACTTGGCTTGTTGGTTTTCTGCCTGGAGGAGCAGCCCATGATGCCCCCCTCTCCTCTGTGCAAACTGAAATAGTCTGGCCTTGGTTCAGGGTTACCGCCTCATTCAGAACTAGCTCAGGGTTTAATGCTAGATCAAAGCATTTCACTTCATTAGGATAAACAACTCCCACAAACTTTCCCGCCATAGAATACATTATGTAACGTAACATCCTGTTTCCTAACAAACAACATTTAACTCTGTAATGACTGAAGTGTAAGCAACTTGCAATTCCAACAGTCTGGCCTTGGTTCAGAACTCACTCATTCAGAACTAACTCAGGGTTTCCGGGAGCTGGTGATAAGTTGCATTTGGCAATATAAGAAATGAGATAATAATTCTTTACAAAGCCTTCTGATTGCTGTCAGTAATAGATTCCTCTCTTTCTCTTTTTGGGGCGGGGAAAAGGCAGCGTAGTAATATTGAATGGCACTATGTTCAGGACAGGCAGAAGGAAGGCTTTACTCAACCCATAATTAACATGGAATTCACTGCCACAGGATATTGTGGAGGCTGTTAGCTTAGCTTTTAAAAAAGAAAAAGGGTTTGTCAGTCTTGTAGTCTAGCAGCAGTGTGTAAACCTTAATAGCTAAACGGAACCTCTGAGTTCAGGGGCAGTATAGCCAGAACCGATGCTCCCTCTAAGCTGTGGAGTCTTGTGAGCAAAAACTCTACCTTGTGAGCTCCTGGCATTAAAGTTGTGAGCGGGCGATTTGGCTCCTTCATCAATTAGTTTGCTCTGTAGCCAGGCTCGTAGCCAGGATTTTTTTAAAATTTGGGGGCATCCCACATCCCCCCCCCAAGGGAGCACCACAAATAAAATAAAAAATTGGAAGTCAGGGGGGTGGGGGTGGATGGGAAGTCG
>NW_015164249.1:279145-288360 GCF_001447785.1 Gekko japonicus
CATGGAACGCTGTTACCTTCCCACCGAAGTGGTACCTATTTATCTACTTGCAATTTCTTGCTTTCGAACTGCTAGGTTGGCAGGAGCTGGAACTAGAGATGGGAGCTCACTCCGTCATGCGGCACCCAGGTCTCGAACTGCTGAACTACCGACCTTCCACAGCCTGCAGTTGATAAGGGTAGCATATCGTTAATAACGTGTCTGGTATTATTTAATTCTAAAGTCTTGTCAAATAGAATGCGTCTTGGCTCCGTTTGAAAACTCCTGCTCGTTTTAGCTCATTTTAGTGTGTGTAGATTGTGAACTGGGAGATGTCTGGATGGAGTTCTTTTAATACAAAAAAAACAACAACACCCCACTTGGGTGATGGATGGTTGCTGTCCTGTTGACATCCCAGTGTGGCCTGGTATGTTGTGGAGGAGTGAGCAGGGAAGAAATGGAAACTTCTTATTGGAATATATGTCTTTAAGGTGCAACTGGAGTCTCTTTGTTTGTTTGTTTTGCTGCAGTGGTCTGGCATGGCTACCCCACTGGAATTACGTTGGGGAGGTGTCTGGCACATGAGTGCATTCCTAGGACAGCGGGGCCTCCCTGAAGTCATGCCCACGACCTGCTAAGACTTGCTTTCTGGGGTTAGCCTCTCTAAAGAGTAAGAAAAATAACAAAGATTTGAAGGGTGTGATTCAGTTGAAATTGATCAATCTCCAGGTGAAGAATACTTGTGGTGCTGCACTGAATGTCACATGTATGGTTGTATCTGCCGTATGTGAAAGATGAAACACAGAGCCCTCTGGAGTGACTCTCGTACAGTTATAAGGTTGCACATGTTTATGTAAATGGTGTTGTACATAATGCTTGGTTGTTGCTGGACTAACCTTGCTTAGAGCGTGATGCACTTAGGTAGGGGTATCGAACGTATGACCCACAGGCTGGAACTGGCCCATCCAGGGCTCTTATCTGCCCTGTGAGCAACTGGGCATTATCTTTATTCCCAGATGACAGAGGTTGTGCATTATGTCCCTGTATACTGTCCCAGTGCTCATGAGTGGAAGGGTGAGCATCAGGGAGTGGGAGGGTGGGCATCAGGGAAATACTTTAAGGAAGTGGGAGGGTGGGCATCAGGGAGATACTTTAAGGAAACACTGTAAGAGTATTAATGTTTTTAAGTATGTTTGTATTTTGAGTTAAAAATGATATTGTTAATTGGGTTTGCCAGTGTCCTTTATAAAGTTTATATCTTGTGTACCTCACATTACATTTTATGGCACACACAACCCAGCTGACATTTCTGTCAAATCTGGTCCTCCTAAAAAATGAGTTCGAAACCTCTGATAGGGCACTCTAGAACCTGGGAAATGGTCTTCTCCTCCTCCCCCACAAATGCAGAGGTACAGATGCCCCCCCAAAAAAAAAAACTTCTGGCCCTCTCGGCACCACTGTTGTGCAGATTAGCTGACTGTAACTGTCCAGACTGCAGTGATGTGACCCATTCAGAGTTTAGTCCCATTCAGAGTTTATTTGGCCATCTTAAAGTAAGCAGCTCTCTTAGAACCACCCCTTCCCCCCCCCATCTGGAATATGATACAGTGTTCATCTGCACATGCTCAGTCTCTCAGTTCTCACTTATACTCAGAATTGAATTTTGTTGGTCTTGAAGATGCCACCAGACTCAAACATCGTTATCACCTGTGTTTATTAGCTCTTGTATTTGTCTGCTAATTTGCTGTTATTCACAGGTCTATCCTACTGCTTTAATCCAGTCTCAGCTATACTTATCGCCCAGTTACTTTTGCATCTTGACTCTTCCTGGGAACTAACCCCCCCCCCCCCCCCCCCCCACCAGGCATGAAGAAAACTGTTTCCATGGATCTGAAGAAGTGCACCTGCACGCGAAAGCTTATACCCAGGATTAAACTTTGTTGATCTTAAAGATGCCGCTTGACTCAAACTTTGTTCTAGAGATAATACCATTTTTGTAAGATTTATATAGCTTCTAAAGTGTAAGGACATGTTAAAAAGGTAAAGGTTCCCTTGCTTGAAAGCCAGTCGAGTCCGACTCTAGGGTTGCGGTGCTCATCTCTGTTTCAAAGCCGAAGAGCCAGCGCGGTCCGAAGACGTTTCCGTGGTCATGTGGCCGGCATGACTAAACACCAAGGCGCACGAAACTTCCCACCGAAGTGGTACCTATTGATCTACTTGCAATTTCTTGCTTTCGAACTGCTAGGTTGGCAGGAGCTGGGGCCAGAGACGGGAGCTCACTCCGTCATGCGGCACACGCGGGTCTCGAACTGCTGAACTACCGACTTTCCACAGCCTGCAGTTCAGCGTCTTAACCACTTGAGCCACCCAAAATCAAAGTAATTCATGCCATAGTATTCCCCACTGGACAATGAAGAAAGCGGACAGGAAGAAAGTTTATTCATTTGAAATGTGGTGTTGGGAGGTTTACAGTGCCTAAACTGAAGCTATCCTTACTTTTGGTCCCATTATAAGAACACAGGAGTCACTGGAAAACACAATCATGCTAGGAAAAGTTGAAGGCTGCAGGAAAAGAGGAAGGCCCAAGATGAAGAAGAGGAGATTGGATTTATACTCCGCCCTTCACTTGGAGTCTCAGAGCGGCTTACAAACTCCTTTCCCTTCCCCTACCCACAACAGACACCCTGTGAGATGAGTGGGGCTGAGAGAGCTCTTGACAGAAACTGCTCTTTTTCAAGGACAGCTGTGCCAGAGCTTGTGACTGACCCAAGGACTGACCCAAGATGAGATGGATTGACTCAATCAAGGAAGCCACAAAGGCCCTCAGTCTGCAAGAGGCTGTTAACAGCAGGACGTTTTGGAGGACGTTAAAATTCATAGGGTCCCCATAAGTCAGAAGCAACTTGATGTCATTTAAAACACACACAGGTGCTGAAATAATTTTCTTCTCTGACACAGACCCCAAGTCCTTCTTGTTATTTAACCCATTGATATAGCTTATGCTATTTAAGAAAAACATGGCTTTTTTGCTTCTGCTGAAGTGTTCCTTAATAGAGTAATATTGGCAGGATATGCTCCTCCCCCTCCCCGCCTTCTCCCACACTCCCTTCCCCTTTTACCTTTGACTGCTTTGCTGGCGCTGTGTTCTCACCAGGGGTATGCACTTGGTCATCAACTAAAGCATCTCCCCCCACATCACCCACAAGCCTGTAATCCAGTTGATAGTAGCTGTGCGGCCAGTTGGTTCATCTATTGTCCCTTCTTCTGCGGGCACCAAAACCCCACAGTCTCAGTGGAGAATTGATGCACATCCTTGTGAAGGTGCTCCTTTGGTTCTTTGCAATTAGTTCTTAAACTTTCTTTCGATAAGTAGGTTCCCTGGAAGGCCAGATAGTGCTGAAGCTCAAATACTCTGGCTACCAAATGAGAAGGGAGCACTCGCTGGTGAAGACCCTGATGCTGGGAAAGACTGAAGGTCAAAGAAGACGGGGACGGCAAAGGATGAGATGCTTAGACAGTGAGGAATTTCACATTACCCTTTTTAACCCGTTTTGAAGCCGTTTTTGATCCGTCATGGAGTAAACCGGTATAGGGCTGCCATTTCACACATGGCTTTCCCCTTCCGGTAAAGAGCTGGATCTGAAGCGGTTTGCCATTTCAGACTGCACCGCTTTTTCTCGCTTTTTCCCCACCGGTTTTCACCCATGCGGGCAATCTCCGGCTTTTTTTTTTTTTTGGAACATTCGCTTTATAGCGGTATAGCGCTATACCACTATAACAAAACACTCCAGGCATTCCAATGGGGTTGATATACTGCTGTTCCGTTATAGCACTATATCACTATAACACCATAAAGCAAACATTTTTTTTAATAAAAAGGCGGAGATTGCCCATGCGGGCGAAAAACGGCGGGAAAAATCGCATCGGAACTGGGAGAGGAAACTGAAGACTACTTAGAAGTGGTTGACAGGTAAAACGCTTCAGCCCCGTTTCCTAAATGGGACATAAGTGTTTGTGTCTGAAATTACAAATATATTCTGGTAGGGAACCGGTTCTAAAACGGTTCTGTCTGAAATGACAGACCAGAAACCGTTCGGGAACTGTTCCTCTTCCGGATGGTATTTTTTAAAAGCCCAGGAGGAAGTAGGTCCTCAAGAGCCCCCGATGATTCTAGTGCTAATTTTTTTGTTTTCAGTGGAGAAGGCCGGGTAGAGGCATTGTTCTCCCCTGCCACCAGTCGCCACAGGAAATTGATGAGGGGGAAGTTACTTTGAAAATCCCTGATTGTTGTCCTGTAGAGGTCTGGGGGCACTTGAGGCAAAAGAGATTTAAGGGTGGAACTTCTTCCCATTGCCTTTTCTACAGCTGTATTCCAAGAGGCTGTTTCTCGGTAGGATCTGTGCCCCTCAAAAAAGGGCACCTTTCTGCTCTGATAGGCCACCTGAGCTATATAATGAGAGTCATACTGCAGATATCCTAATTGTTCAGAGACGGGGCCGTGTTTCAGTTCTTGTGCGGGGATTGAGCAGGAGGGAGAGAACCTGAGAATCACACTTGAGCAACACTGAGCTGCGCAGAGGAGAGATCCAAGTCCAGACATAATAGCTTCACAGATACTCCAACATTAGCTTAGGAGGATTCCAAGATATCTTGAGAATGGGACACACCTGAAGCCGCCTTATACTGAATCAAACCATTGGTCCATCAAGGTGGCTCGAGTGGTTAAGACGCTGAATTGCAGGCTGTGGAAGGTCGGTAGTTCAGCAGTTCGAGACCCGAGTGTGCCGCATGACGGAGTGAGCTCCCATCTCTAGTTCCAGCTCCTGCCAACCTAGCAGTTCGAAAGCAAGAAATTGCAAGTAGGTAAATAGGTACCGCTTTGGTGGGAAGGTAACAGTGTTCTGTGCACCTTGGTGTTTAGTCATGCCGGCCACATGACCACAGAAATGTCTTCGGACAGCGCTGGCTCTTCGGCTTTGAAACGGAGATGAGCACTGCAACCCTAGAGTCGGATTCGACTGGCTTTCGAGCAAGGGAACCTTTACCTTTACCATCAAGGTCAGTATTGTCTACTCAGACTGGCAGTGGCTCTCCAGGGTCTCAGGGAAGAGGTCTTTCACATCACCTCCTTCCTGACGCTTTTAACCGGAGATGCCGGGGATTGAACCTGGGACCTCCTGCATGCTACTGAGCTCATCCCCTCCCTGAATGCAACAGCCCTCCCAGTGGAGGAGTATTTTCCCTACTCCAGAGACAATCTCAAACATAGTTGGTGACCAGTGTTTCCTCTAAGCTGAGTTAATGTGAGCTAGCTCACAGTTTTTTAGCCTCCAGCTCACACATTTTTGTCTCGGCTCAGGAAGGAGGGCCCCAGAGCAAGCTAATTTATGCAGCAGCCAAATCGCTCACTCGCAACTTTAATGCCAGTAGCTCACAAAGTAGAATTTTTGCTCACAAGACTCCACAGCTTAGAGGGAGCATTGTTGGTGACTACGGTTCTTAAAGCATTTTCTGTCCTTCCATTCAAAGATCACCACTTGGCCACAACCAGTGAGAAGTGGGAATAAAGTGGCGAGGGTGATTTTTCTCCGCCTCTGTTCCAAATAGCAGGCACTGCCCTGAAGGTGAGCATTGCCATGGATGGGGTGTGGCTGAACCAACCCTCCCCTGTTGGTACAGGTCTACTGTTAACTCATGTCAGTTTGGTGTAGTGGTTAAGAGCGTGGGCTCTAATCTGGGAGAACCAGGCTTGATTCCTCACTCCTCCACATGCAGCTGCTAGTGTGGCCTTGGGTCAATCACAAGTTCTCTTAGAGCTGCTCTCTCAGGAGCAGTCCTCAAAAGAGCTCTCTCAGCCCCACCTACCTCACCGCGGATCTGTTGTGGAGAGGGGAAGGGAAGGGAAGGGAAAGGAGATTGTAAGCTGCTCTGAGATGCCAAGTAAAGGGGGTGGGTATAAATCCAATCTCCTCCTCCTCCTCTTCTCTGTTGCTTGACATCCAAGTTAGATTTTCCTCAGGAGATTTAGTCTGGGTTGGAAAACTGTCTGTGATTTCAATAAAGAGTTGTTCTGCAGTGTGCCAGCTGCGTGCTCATAAAACTGTCTCCTGGTAGTTCACATCAAAGATCTATGTCTCTGGCTTTGCCATCAGGGCATTACATTGCCGGGTAAAGGGGGGAGGGGGCGCAGCCATTTCTTAGGAAAATCTAGTTCAGGATAAAGTGCCCAGAAAAGAAAAGAAACGTCATATTTACTGAAGGACCAGTTCAGATGTTTCCATCTGGCCAAGCACTTTAAATGGCTTGAAAACGGGGGTCCCACGCAACGCTTACGACTTGAAAGACGCTCCAGATGGTATAAATGCATGTCAGTGCTTTGGAAACTGGATTCTGGTTCATGAAACAACAGTCTGTCTTGCGCCAGTTGCCCAACCTGCTGTCTGCTCCTCCAGTATTGTATGGTCGGAGAAAAGGAAAGAGGGAAGAGAATGAAATGGTTCATGCAGAAGAACTTCATAATGGCCACAGACTTCAATGTTCCCTCTAAGCTGTGGAGTCTTGTGAGCAAAAATTCTACTTTGTGTGCTAGGGGCTTTAAAGTTGGCCACTGCATCAATTAGTCTGCTCTGGAGCCCTCCTTCCTGAGCTAAGACAAAAATGTGTGAGCCAGAGGCTAAAAAACTATGAGCTAGCTCACACTAACTCAGCTTAGAGGGAACACTGGCCACAGTATCTCTTGTCCTTGTGAATAGGAAGGCGTGTCTCCTCTTTCAAAGACATGCCATAGGGGGTGGTGGACATGCCCCCCCCCCGTCAGCATTTTAGCCACCTCAGCTTATTTCCATTCATGTTGCAGTGTGCCGTTGTTGTGGTCTTAAGATATGCAAGTGTTGCTAAGGAACTGTCCGTTTCCACACAGCATCAGCCTCTGCTTAAATTTCTGCTTTCATCAAGGGTCCCTTCTTAAAGGAATCCAGTGGCCAGAGGGAGGACCGCTTTTCTCCCTTGATCTGGTGGTTTTGTCAGTTCAATCGGCCTTCCTTTTAAGCCTCCGACTCACACATTTTTGTCTTCGCTCAGGAAGGGATGGCTCCAGAGCAGACTAACTTATGCAGTAGCCAAATCGCTCGCTCACAACTTTAATGCCAGTCACTAACAAAGTAGAATTTTTGCTCACAGGACTCCACAGCGTAGAGGGAGCATTGCACTGGACTTGAGCACATAAAGCCGCCTTATACTGAGTCAGACCACTAGTCCATCAGAGTCAGCATTGTCTACTCAGACTGGCAGTGGTTCTTCCAAGGTCTCAGGCGGAGCTCTTTCACATCGTCTTCTACCTGATCCTTTCAACCGGAGATGCCAGGGATTGAACCTGGGACCTTCCACGTGCCAAGCTGATGCTCTACCGCCGAGCCACGGTATTTCCCCCTAGTGCTTCATGTTGTTGCTACAGACGAATAGGGCTTCCCATCTGGAATCGTCTCCCTCCCAGCGGCTCTTTTCCAATGTAGGCTGCCGCTTGGGCGATTCCCACTGCGCTTTCTCTTCCATGCTGGCACTTGAGGTTAGGAAGTCTGTCAGGGGGCTCTTTCCCACTCTTCGCTACAGCTAGTCCCCTTATCATCAAGGACTGTCTTCGTATTTTATTTCCAGTTCCTGAGACTTTTCCTCCAGCTTTTCGTTTTTCATCCCCGCTGGCTGGCTCTTGGATAGACAAAAGCCTCTTTCTCTGGGACTTCTGATTGCAGTATTTTCACACTGCGCACCACCAGCTACTCATCTACTCTGTGCACAACCTCAGTGCTTTGTTGTTTGGCTTCTGAATCATCATTCACCCCATCTTAGCGGCAACAAGCAAAGACCTCAGACCCTGTATTCATTCCTATAGCATGTAGTATGGAGGTGGTGGAAACTGCCATCAAATCGCAGCTAATCCTGTCGGGTTTTCAAGGCAAGAGATTATCAGAGGTAGCTTGCCATTGATTGCCTCTGCATAGCAGCAACCCTGGTGCTCCTTGGTGGTTTCCCATCCAAGTATATACCCAGAGCTGCCTTATATTGAATCAGACCATTGGTCTGTCAATGCCAGTATTGTCTGCTCAGACTGGCAGCAGCTCTCCAGGGTCTCGGGTCTCTTACATCACCTACTGCCTGGTCCTTTTTGCTGGAGACGCAGGGAATTGAACCGTGGGACCTTCTGCGTGCAAAGCAGAGGCCCTTCCACTGAGCCGCAGTCCATTCCCAAGTTCTGACCCTGCTTAGCTTCTTCTGGTGTCCTGGCCCCCACTGTTAGCTACTGTTAGCCACTGTTGGACCTCCTGATGGCACCTGGTGTTTTTGGCCAGTGTGTGACTAGGTGGGCCATTGGCCTGATCCAACATTGGCTTCTCTTGTGTTCTTATGCTCTTAGATTGGGCTAATCTGGGCCATACAGGTCAGGAGGACTCAGCATGTAGTTTACATTTCAGGAAGTACTGGATATAGAAACATATTCCGCCCTAAAGTAAAGGTAAAGGTTCCCTTGCTCGAAAGCCAGTCGAATCCGACTCTAGGGTTGCAGTGCTCATCTCCGTTTCAAAGCCGAAGAGCCAGCCCTGTCCGAAGACGTTTCCGTGGTCATGTGGCCGGCATGACTAAACACCAAGGCGCACGGAACGCTGTTACCTTCCCACCGAAGTGGTACCTATTTATCTACTTGCAATTTCTTGCTTTCGAACTGTTAGGTTGGCAGGAGCTGGGACTAGAGACGGGAGCTCACTCCGTCATGCGGCACACTCGGGTATCGAACTGCTGAACTACCGACCTTCCACAGCCTGCAGCTCAGTCTCTTAGGTCCATCTAAAATCTTGACACCATGATTTGCTTATTTGTTTGTAGCCATTGAACCTTACAAAATAAAGTAAGCACAAATCACTCCCCGCCTGAGAAGGTAGCAATCTGAATGTAGATCAGGGATGAGGACTAAAGAGTGAAGACATTTTCATAAAAGAGGTAGTTTGATTTGTGGTTTATGTGGGGGGTGTCCTGGGAAGGAGAGCATTCATAGCACATTAACAGCAGGAGTCATGTGCCCAGACAATTGTAAAGATTGTGTCTTCCATGTATACTTATGCTCAGAAACATAAGTGATAAAAGTTACTGTCATAAGACCTGCGATGAATAGTCTTTTTAGCTGAGACGAATCCAGTTTGATATGTGAAATTCAAGACTGGTAGGGGCTGATAGACTAGTTTTTT
>NW_015164249.1:289684-302115 GCF_001447785.1 Gekko japonicus
AAGCCTTCCTTCAGCCTCAGGAGCCTCCGCTTGACACATGGCAACGCGAGAGCCACTTAAGTTGGAGGAAAGCACCTTGGAAGAATATTGGATCCACCCCAGCACCGTGGATGAAGCGGGAATTGACTCCTGATCCACTCAGGACCAGTGTTCCCTCTAAGCTGAGGTTAGTGTGAGCTAGCTCACAGGTTTTTTTAGCCTCCCGCTCACACATTTTTGTCTCGGCTCAGGAAGGAGGGCTCCAGAGCAAACCAATTTATGCAAGCAGCCAGATCGCTCACCCACAACTTTAATGCCAGCAGCCCACAAAGTAGAATTTTTGCTCACAAGACTCCACAGCTCAGAAGGAAGCATTGCTCAGGACATATTATTGTTTGGGGGTTTATCTGTTTTGCATTTGCTGTCCTCCTAAGCCCTTGGGAGAGGAAGGCAGGATATAAATCAGTTGCGCAGCCAGGGCCAGTTTCATAGACCTTTCTGTCAGTTTGACATCCTTTCTGCCATCGTCACATCACCTACAAGGGGCCTGTCCACAGCATGAAATTGCACTGTGCAGAAGCGCCGCTCACACTAAGGGCCGCTCACACTAAGGGCCGCTCACACTGTTGGGCACACAAGCGAAAAGGGCGCTTAAGAGAGGGCTGTCTCTGGAAGGAGCAGGTGCTCCCTTGATTTATAGCCGAGCATGGGAATGCAGAGAGAGACTCTCTCTGGGTAAATAGCTGTGCCTTGAGTGCGGCCACTAAAGCAGACAATGGAGGACACAGTCCAGATACTTAGTGGGCTTGTTCTTCATTGAAGGGCAGACAAAGGGGCTTTCAGGAGACACGCCTCCGTCTCTGTGCCGATTGTCAGGGCACTGGGCAGGTGAACAAAGGCAGAGATTGCCTGTAGACTTCGCAAGTCTGATTCTCCCTCATTCTCTCACTTTCACTTACGACTTTTATTTTTCCTGAATGGCCCTCTCAACTCACCTAAATACTCCCTTTCACCCAATATTTTTTATTTTTTTATTTTATTTTTTTATATTTGGATTTATATCCCGCCGTACCCCGAAGGCTCAGGGCGACTGACAAGGGCACCATGTGCCAAGGTTACAACAATAAACACATAATTTAAAAACAATAAAATACAGTAACAAATTTGCAACACAGATTTAACCAAGATGGGTAGATCTTAACCTCCATAGCAGCTCCCTGAGATCTTATCATCCAATCCGTGCCCAGGCACCTTGCTCCCCCCATAGGGACCAAACAATCATGATGGTAATACGACAGTGCCCAGGAGGCGGAGGTGGAATAGTGGTGGCGGCGGCTCCTACTCAGAGGCCTGGCAGGAAAGCTCCATCTTGCAGGCCCTGCAGAACTACGCAAGGTCCCGCAGGGCCCGGATCTCCTCCGGGAGTGTCACGGTAGAGCCAGGGAGTCAGGCTGAGAGGGTGGATCACAATACAGGTCCGAGGGTCAGCCGGGAGAGCCGTCAACAGAGCGTTAAACAAGTCCCAAAACACCAGACACAGCCGTAGTCAAACGTTACTGGTATTTTTGTAAAATACTGTCGAGAAGTTGACTGTCCTAATAAGTGTGGTATATATATGGAAGAAACGGTTTGCATGTTCCCTATGGGCAGGAGCGTTTCTCCTTCTCCCATCAGTGGCCTCTCTTTAGTGACGTCCCTGGCTCACAAGGGTGGAAGCCGTGGTTTGGTGGTGGGAAGCGCCATCAACCAATCAAGTCGCAGCCAGTGTTCCCTCTAAGCTGTGGAGTCTCGTGAGCAAAAATTCTCCTTTGTGAGCGACCGGCATTAAAGTTGTGAGCGGGCGGTTGGGCTACTGCGTAAATTTAGTTTGCTCTGGAGCCGTCCTTCCCGAGCTCAGACAAAAACGTGTGAGCTGGAGGCTAAAGAACCTGTGAGCTGGCTCACACTAACTCAGCTTAGAGGGGAACACTGGTCACAGCTGACCGGCTTTTCAAGGCAAGAGAGGTTCAGAGGTGGCTTGCCACTCCCTGCCTCTGTGTTGCGACCCTGGTATTCCTCGGTGGTCTCCCATCCAAGTCTTCACCAGAGCTGTCCCTGCTTAGCCTCCAGGATCTGGTGAGATCAGGCTGGCCTGGGCAATGCTAACCACGGCGAGCGTTGGTTCACCGTCACCCAAAGAGTGTCCCTCAAAGTGCTTCTTCCCTACAAAAAAAACCTACACGAGCGAAGGGCAGCCAGTCACTCAAGGATGCTCTTGGGGTGGCAGATGCCCTGTATACCTGTTGACCGTAGGTACTGAGCACTGAGCCCAAATCTGAATGTATTGCCCTGGCCCTTTGCCAGCATAGCCCCAGCCTGGGTTTGGGGGGCAGGGCGGGACATGGTAGTGTGTGACGGAATGTTCGAGAGAGAACAGATAGCCTGCGTTTGACTTGAAGAATTAATGAGGGACTGCTTGGTGTAGTGTCTTAAAAGCATTGGACTAGGATCGTGGAAGTAGTGACAGACTTCACGTTCCTGGGATCCCAGATCACCGCAGACTGTGACAGCAGCCATGAAATTAAAAGACGCCTGCTCCTTGGGAGGAAAGCGATGGCGAACCTAAACAGCATGATAAAAAGTAGAGACATCACCCTGCCAACAAAAGTCTGCATGGTCAAAGCAATGGTATTCCCGGTAGTCATGTATGGCTGCGAGAGTTGGACTATAAGGAAGGCCGAGCGCCGAAGAATAGATTCTTTTGAACTATGCTGCTGGAGAAGACTCTTGAGAGTCCCTTGTACTGCAAGAAGATCAAATCAGTCAATCCTAAAAGAAATCAACCCTGACTGTTCCCTGGAAAGCCAGATAATGAAACTGAAGCTCAAAGACTTTGGCCACCCAATGAGAAGGGAGCACTCCCTGGAGAAGACCCTGATGCTGGGAAAGATTGAAGGTCAAAGAAGACGGGGACGGCAAAGGATGAGATGGTTAGACAGTGTCATAGAGGCAACGAACATGAAATTGAGCCAACTTCAGAAGACGGCGGAAGACAGGAAGGCCTGGCGTGATCTGGTCCATGGGGTCGCGAAGAGTCGGATTCGACTGTGCGACTGAACAACAACAACAACAAGGATCTCGGAGACCAAGGGTCAAGTCCCCGCTCTGCCACGGAAGCTGGCTGGGTGACCCCCCCCAAAGCCTTAACCAGCCATATGGGTGAGGGTAAAATACAGAAGGGGAGATCAATGTCCTTTGTCCTGAGGTCCTAGGAGGAAGACTGGGGTAGAGATGTAGCAAATAAGTAAATAGTAGCAGACTGAAAGGTCTGTAGTTCAGCAGTTCGAGACCCTAGTGCTGCGTGACAGAGCGAGCTCCCCTCTCTGGCCCCAGCTCCTGCCAAGCTAGCGGTTCGAAAGCAAGAAATTGCATGTCGATAAATAGGTACTGCTTTGGTGGGAAGGTAACAGCGTTCCATGCGCCTCAGCGTCTAGTCACGCTGTCCACATGACCACGGAAACGTCTTTGGACAGCGCTGGCTCTTTGGCTTGGAAACGGAGATGAGCATCGCATCCCTAGAGTCAGATTTGACTGGCTTTCGAGCAAGCAAAACCTTTACCTTTACCTAAGGAGGAAGGGTGAACTGGTGCAAAGTACTCCTGCTACTCTATTAGCAGAATTTTTATACTGGATCCTACCTTTCAGTGTGTGGAAGGATAGGTCTAAATAAGTAAGATCTAAATCTTCAAAAATGATAAAATAAAAACATGAAGGCTAAAGGGTGGCGGCTTACCTGCATGCCTTAGAGGGAACTCTGCCAGTGGTGATTGATAGTAACAGAGCTGGCGAAAGGTAATTTCAGTTGAATGCAAGGTACATGGCAATTCTGCAGAGTTATGCAATACAATTCAATTGGCACCCAAATCTCTTCAAATATGTATTTCAAAGGGGCTTAGCGGATGTATTCCTTTTAACTGTCACTTCCCAGTGGATCTTAAGGAGAGCTTTGTTTTAAATCTTTAGCTTCCAGATTGAAAGGCATCCCTCAGCTATATTTGAGTGTTTTACCTGTTCGGCCAATTAGTCTTCTGAATGTGATTTGTAAGTTACATACTAAACACCTCTGTCAGAAGCTGTGTGAATGGCTAGATCATAGCAACTTGCTTGAAATTGAACAAGCTGGTTTCACACCTGGGCTACTATTGATCATTGCTTAGTCCTGGATTATTTTATTTTTAAATATGTGAAACATTGAAAGAATACCTTGTACGCGGCCTTCGTGGACCTCAAGGCGGCCTTTGACTCTGTTTCTAGGGGAAGGCTTTGGGCCAAATTGGCTGACATGGGTATCGATAGAAGGCTATTGCTTCTATTAATTAAACTGCACGAAAATAATGACATCCAAATAAGGCTCACACAAGATGGGAAACTATCGAAAAGTATTCCAGAGCAAAAAGGAGTCAGACAAGGTTGCCTTTTGGCTCCCTTCTTATTTAACATCTATGTTAACTCTTTAATCACATGCCTCCATTCAACTGATACTCATGCTTCCTCATTCTCAGGTAGCAGAAAGGTTCCAATCGTAATGTATGCTGACAATGCTGTTCTTTTATCCCAGACAAGGATTGGCCTGAAGCGAGCCCTGATAAAATGTAAAGAGCAATGTGACACGGAATTACTATCTATTAATTTCGCTAAAACTAAAATTGTCCGTTTTGGTAACTCATTCAAGAAGTTCAACTGGAATATTAAAGGAAATGCCATAGATCAAGTTAAGAACTTTAAATACTTAGGCATTACCTTTTCTTATAATTCTAAATTCTCAGCACATCTGTCCTCATCAGCTAACCTGGCAGAGAGGAGGGCAAATGCCATTCTTAGATTATTTAGAAGGTGCAGGCTTTCTCCCCACGGCCTTAAAAACCTTCCAGGCAAAATCATTGGCTCAACTCCTGTATGGCTCACAAATCGGACTTTCTGCCAATCTAAAGACCCTTGAAAAGGTTCAATCTAAATTTCTTAGATCTCTATTTGGCGTTCCTAGAAGTACCTCTAATGTAACACTTAGGCAAGAGGCTGAGCTACTCAGAGTTGAAACAAAGGTCTGGGAGCAGGCTATAATGCTCTGGCTAAAAATTCATTACAACCCAAAGGGTTTAATACCTTACTTTTAGCCTCGGATCCTTACCCTGCCTGGTCCACACAAATTCTTAATAAATTAAATCAGACTGGGCTATTCCCAGAAGATCTCTTCTATGGAAGCCTATACAAGGCAAGAACAGCTGTCGTGCAGAGGCTTCATGATATTGAATCACAAAATGACAAAGCTTTGCTACCCGAGAACTACAGAAACATAAAATCTTGGCCAAATTTTACTGTTGCCCCTTTTTTAGTTAACATTACCTATGAGCCCTATAGATGGGCCTTTTCCAGAGCCCGCTTTGAGGCACTCCCTTCCGCTGTACTGGAAGGTAAATTCACTCAAGTCCCAATGCATGAACGTAGATGCCCATGCATGGCTAATACGGTGGAATCAATTACTCATGTCCTCCTGTTCTGCAGATTCTATCAGGAGGAACGAGTCCATCTTATACTACCCCTTCTGTCTAGATTTAGCCCTTTGCAGTCTTATCTTGACTTTAGGCCAGAAGTCCTTCGTAAATTCCTCTTAGAAGACGTTCAGAGCTCAGTGACTTAACGCTGTGGCAAAATTTTGTTGCTTAGCTATAAGGAACTGTAAACTTATTTTAGCTGAAAAAATTGTATGATTCTTTTATTTACACTATTTTACTTTACTAATGTTATTAACTCTCTCCTGTTAATGTTTTTATATTATTCCCATGTTATTACTGTTTTAATCCCTTTTATATCAGAATTGTACTGTTTTACTGGCTCCTGCTGCAATAAATTAGATTGGAGGGTCCCTTCCAACTCTTTACATGTTCGGTTTTGGAGCATGGTTTCTTCTCTTGTCTTTTAGACTGCATCCATTTACCATGGCTATATTTTATTATTTTTGCTTTATTTGCTATACTTATAGCCCACTTTTCTCCCAGAGACTCAAAAGAGGATTCCACAGTGCAAGTCAATGCAGTCGATAGGATGAGACGTTTAATAAGCAGTGTATTAGGATTACAGAACTCTGGATAGGCATAGCTTATTAGACATGATACAGAATGCAGATAAAATGCACAAAAATGTTATTGCATCACTTGAAAACACCTCATACAACAGCAGGAGAATTCATACAGCAAAAAGGTAACACGTCCGGTATGCACCAGTATAGTTCACGCCATCTCTTTTCCTTCTAAGTAGTTCTATTTGTACTATGTGCTGGTCCATGACTGTGAACAAAACTTACTTACTAGTTCTATTTTACATCACGTGTGTGATGATGGACACGTGGGGTCTGCACAGCAGTAGTGTTCTATCCAATCATTCTCAGTTGGTTTGGATTGTCCACACCAGAAAATCCAGTGAACGATTGCTAATAGCCTGAGCCCCAGTGCATGGGATTCATGCTCCAAAAGTTTCAGCTCTTGGGAGCACGTGATTAGATGCCACCAGTCTGCAGATTTTCTGAGCTGTCAGTTTTGGACGACTGTGGCCCCATCCCATCCTGCATTCATCACACACCCTCTTGTGTGCCATTTTCAGAAGTTCCAAGTTAAAGAGGTGATCTTGCCTCTCCCTTTAAGTTCCTGTGCTGAGCAAGCATCAAAATACAATAAAGTGACAGTGTGGGACAGCCATAAACCTTCAGAAAAGAAGAAAATAGATAAAGGGGCTGCTCAGCCAAGAAGGAAGAAAAAATGAAGGGGAACTCCTGCATGTGAGGGAGGGAAGAGATTCCTGTTAATGGGGAATGAACATGGGAGGACTTCTGTGAAGTGTTGTAATGGGATGAATGTGATGGAGGACATATGCGTATACAGCAATTGCCCATTTTCTTTCGTTGTTGTAGATTTTCCGGACTGTATGGCTGTGGTCTTGGACCTTTCTACTGCATGCCGATACCACAGCCATACAGCCCGGAAAATCTACAACAGCTGATGAACTCCGGCCGTGAAAGCCTTCGACAACATATTGCCCATTTTCTATTGTTTTTTCCCCCACACCGTTTGAGACAGCCTTACCAGACATGACATTTTGCATGCGTACAGTTATCAAGAATCCTCAAGGGTGTCCTTGTGGGGTGTAGGGGCTTAAGAGTGTCGAAGTCATCGTATCTGGGAGATTTGGGTCTGAATCCACACTCGTGCCCTGGAAGCTGGCCAGGTGACCTTGGGCCAGTCAGACTCTCTCAGCCTAACCCACCTCCCAGGGTTGTTGTGATGATAAAATGAAGGACGGGAGACCATGTAAGCTGCTTTGGGTCCCCTTTAGGGAGAAAAGCGAGGCACAAGTGAGTTACACTCCTTGCTGTCCCTGAATGCATGTGCTCAGCCACGCAGGCAGCCAAGAGCAAAAAGCGCAGTCACCTTCACAGAGCACATCCTCGTTCACTCTCCTTTTCCGTTCCCTTAACCCATCATCCCACTGCTATGCACTGAATGCAGGCCAAGAGCAAAAAGCGCCATCACCTTCACAGAGCACATCCTCCTTCACTCTCCTTTTCCATTCCCTTAACCCATCATCCCACTGCTATGCAAGGGTGGTTTGGGGTTGGGTTTTTTTTGGTCTGTTTGTTTGTATATCTGGAAAATATGTGTGTGCCTCAGAACTAACACAATAAAACAAAAACATCTGTAATGAAAGCAAATAATGCCATTAAAAGCCAGTCAAGCCGAACAAATAAATAAATAAAAACATTGGGGGGGGGGTCTGTTTGTTTGTATATCTGGAAAATATGTGTGTGCCTCAGAACTAACACAATAAAACAAAACCACCCGTAATGAAAACAAATAATGTCATTAAAAACCAGTCAAGCCGAACAAATAAATAAATAAAAACGAGTCAATAAAAAACAGAGAGGGCATCAAAGGACATAGAACAGAGCAGTGTGAAATGATGCCGAAAGTTGCCTCTGTCTTTGGGGGGGAAATAATTGCATGGCTGTCTCTGAAAAATCACAACGGATGAAAACCAGAGATCTTTGGGGGAGGCCCCCAATGTCTGTTCCTTCCTTTGGAAAAGTGTGGGTAAGGAGCCCCATCTCCGGAACCTTGTCAGTGGGGGGCACGTTCCCTCTGGGGCAACCTCCCCTGGCACGCTGGTAGAAATTGGGACTTCATTTTCTGATTTTTATTTATTAATTCTTTGCTGCCTTAGTGGTTTGTTTTTATGCTTTTGGGCTGCATTTTTAATACTGTGCTGGTTTTCACACATTGCTGGCCACCTTTGACTCGGCCGAGAATACGAGCTGGATGCTTTTAAGTAAAAATGACGATCGGGGTGTTTTGTTGTTGCTGTACTTCTGTCTTTTTCAACACCCAGCTGAGGTGTTAGGTTAAGCTAGGTTTTTGCATCAGCAAACATGGAACTATCCAGAAAATGCAGCTGTGTTGGCAGAGAAGGTTAAAGATTGCGTGTACACGAAACCACACCTCGGCCTCTTGAAAACAAATTCCTCGCTGTGTTCTAGTGATCTACATCAGCTCTTTTCAAACGCCTCGCTATATTTACATCACAACCTTTGCAGCTCAGTAGTACCTCTAATGGGTTTTCGGTTACCTCCTCGCAAGCTGCGCGGCCAGTTTGAAAAGCGTCAGAATTTGCTGGACAAGGCTGCCGCGAGGAACGAAAAGAATCCTTTTGTCCCTTAGATGGGCTGTGGCCTGCCCCAGCTCTTGCGGATAGCCCACTCGCTTACAAAAACTGACTTTCTGGACATTCACCTGATACAGTGGACTGTCTCTCATTTGGGTGCTTTAAGGGTTGAACCGGTGAATAGAGCGCTGGGTTTTTTGACATGTGTGCAGTTCTGTGTTTGCCTCGTCGCTTGGTGATACCTCTCTGGGGGTTGGATCCTCTGCCTGCCTTCTACCTCTGTGTTCAAGTAGCCATCTGCACGAGGCCTTCTGTGGGCACATACCCCGCGCATGATCTATTAAAAATATACTGCAGAAAACGAAGGATATGCCTTACGGGTAGGGAAGCCCTGTACATGTATGCTTCTGGGCAGGGGGGGATCTGCATTAATAGGGATGCCAGCCTCCAGGCGGGACCTGGTGATCTCCCAGGATTACATCTCATCTCCAGGCTTCAGAGATCAGTTCTCCTGGAGAAGATGGCTGCTTTGGAGGGTGGAGTCGACGGCATTGTACCCCACTGAGGTCCCTGTCCTCCCCAGGCTCCATCCCAAAATCTCCAGGAGTTTCCGACCTGGATCTGGCAACCCTACTGATGGCCGAGGGGGGGGGGTACTGGTCAACCCTATGCATTACACAGAGGGCGGGCAGCAGGCACAACTCTGGTTCTTGTCTCCACATATTCATTCCTACACAGAATTAACGTCTGCCGGGGGATACTGTTGATATATAATCACGTTGACAAACAGTTGCAAGCTTAAGGGCCTCAACAGAATTTTTTTTTTCTTGCAGAACCTCGAGGTTATCTGGAAGTCCTCAATCACTCAGTTGTGATGTCTGACAGCCCCCTGGGCCCAAGCCCTGCTTTGTTGCGGGCCGACACGCAGACAAATCTTTCCTATCCAAGGCCTTGCGGAGCCCTCTGCGACGTTTCAAACAGCCCTGTCTCGAAAGGAGAGAGGTAAGGAAACCGCCGTTTGCTGCTTTCAGTTTCTAGTTTCCTCAGTTGGGAAATCCATGATCAGGAAGAATGACCAGAAACAGTGTCTCTTGACCCAGCCCTGGGTTCCACCCCCTTGGAGGTAGTGCTGTGAGAACATTTGTATTTGTGTAGCAGGGACTTTCAGTGCTTGTCCATCGTGCCCTCTGTTCTTTCCTTATTAATGCAAGTAGTTCCTTTGCATCCTGAACCGTGCCTGCCTTTTCATGAAAAAAGGAAGTGTGAGAATTGTCAGGTGCAGTTCAAGGATAGGAACCCCTCCAAGAATCCATGCAGAAAAAAAAGCAAAAAGGAGAGAGGTAAGGAAACTGCCGTTTGCTGCTTTCAGTTTCTGGTTTCCTCAGTTGGGAAATCCATGGTCTGTTCAGGAAGAATGACCAGAAACAGTGTCTCTTGACCCAGCCCTGGGTTCCACCCCCTTGGAGGTAGTGCTGTGAGAACATTTGCATTTGTGTAGCAGGGACTTTCAGTGCTTGTCCATCGTGCCCTCTGTTCTTTCCTTATTAATGCAAGTAGTTCCTTTGCATCCTGAACCGTGCCTGCCTTTTCATGAAAAAAGGAAGTGTGAGAATTGTCAGGTGCAGTTCAAGGATAGGAACCCCTCCAAGAATCCATGCAGAAAAAAAAGCAGCTTACAGTGACAAAGATTGCTTGCTTTTCCTACCGGTCCGGTATTAGGTTGTGGTTTGTCAAGAGCACTTCCAGAATTTAGGGGGAAAGTCAAGCGAGTGTTCACTTCAAAAGCCTGCCGCGCAAATTCACCTTAAACTTCCCCAAGGTGAAATATGCCATGCTGTAACCTCTGTACCCTTGTAGGCTCCCAGCATTGCCTGGTTGCTATTGAGAAGCCTTCCCACGTTTCTTAAGTGTCTAATTATAATCTCCGCTAATTGGCTTCTTCCACCGTCGCAGCAAAAATTAGTGGTTTTCTGTACAGCCTTTCTTTTTGACTGGTACCAGCCAGCTCAAATGTTAAGCCCTGAATTCCTATTGATTCCTCAGTCTGTTGTACCCTCTCTCTTTCTGCTGAAATGAAAGTCAGCGTTGCAGATTCCTTTAGGGGTCAGCACAGCACAGCACCTATGAATTGAATAGCCTCCTAAAAGAATACCCTGAAGCCGTAATTTGAAAATCGATTCGTCATTTGCATTTTCACTAACTTACTCCATTTAAAAGGGTGTTTTCTCCAGATCTCAACTTGGCTACCTTTTAAAAAAGGTATTGAAGGAAGTGTGTAGTAACTTGCACTTTAGTGAACAGTGGCTAGCTTGGACTCATTCTTGAAGAAAAGTCCATCATTAGAGCGTTCCGCCCCCCCCCCCCCCAAGGGAATTAAAATAGGCAGAAGGGAGAAACCCAAGGCACGGTCGGAATTCACAGCCTGGCTAATGAACTAAAGAGTTCTCCCGCATGGCTTCCCATAACGGAAAATGGAGCACAAAATCTAATTGGCCAGCTACCAAATAGCGAGGCTCCAGCTGAGAGTCTGTGGCCTGATGAGGGTTCTGGGTTGAAATAAAATTAGTAAACTGCCAGAAGGCAGGAAATCTAGGACTGTGGTGCCTTCTCATCATCTGTTATATATAAAACAAGATCCCGACACAGAGAATTACACCTGATTTACAACACCAGGCTTCTCTTCCCTCGACTTCCCCCCACCCGTAATTTTAGGATAAATATTAGGAATATTATTTTCTCCCCCACCACCACCACCCTTGCATCTGAAGAAGAAGAGATTGGATTTATACCCCGCCCTTCACTACCCAAGGGAGTCTCAGAGTGGCTTACAGACTCCTTTCCCTTCCCCTCCCCACAACGGACACCCTGTGAGGTAGGTGGGGCTGAGAGAGCTCTGACAGAAACTGCTCTTTTTTTCAAGAACAGCTCTGACAGAACTGTGGCTTGCCCAAGGTCATCCAGCAGGTGCAAGTGGAGGAGTGGGGAATCAAGATGCAAACTCTGACTCACGACAGCTTATGCCGGAATAAGTCTCTTAGATGTGGCTTCTAAAACTGATAGCTGGCCCTTGCTAGAGGAGATGGAAGACGAAGCACTAACCAGTTAGTGGCAGCCGATTATCCCGGTGGTGTACTCACTGAGAATCGGTTTGGTGTACCGGTTACCGTGTCGGCCTAGGATCTCCAAAGGTTGAATTCCTGCTCTGCCTTGGAAGGTTGCTGGGTAACCTTGGGTCAGTGCAACCAAACAAAAGGGAAGAAAAAACACAATTCTGCATGAGAAAGGTAGCCAGAAAAGTTGGGACAAAGGAAGAAACTAAAGTATAGCCACGCACGTAGTGCTAATGTACAAAATATCATGTATAATTTAATTATACATTCAAAAGTGGTAAAATGTCATTTAAAAACCACAGTCCTATGGTTCTGCATATGAGTACCTAATCGTAATATAAAGACAAATGTCCCATCATATAAATGGAGATTAAAAGGTACATATGATATCCGTATACAAGAACCAACACCAAACGCATTTTGGCTAAAAGCATTCCTCAGTGGTAAAATTCAAACTGAGCACTCCATAAATTTAACAAAAACCAGAGGTCATTTCGGGGGGATCGCGGGGGATCGCAGTTCCCCCGGGTGAGGTATGGGGGGCGGGGCACATGATGAAGCCCCGCCCCCTGCTTCCGGCCGCCCCGCTTCCGGCCCTCATTCAGCCAGGCGGAGGCAGGAGAAGAGGGAGGGTAAGTTGCTTCCTACCTGCCT
>NW_015164249.1:302804-303519 GCF_001447785.1 Gekko japonicus
CGCGGGTCCCCCCTTGTCGTAATATAAAGACAATTGTCCCATCATATAAATGGAGGTTAAAAGGTACAGATGATATCCGTACACAAGAACCAGCACCAAACGCATTTTGGCTAAAAGCATTCCTCAGTGGTAAAATTCAAACTGAGCCCTCCATAAATTTAACAAAAATACATATAAAACTCCTCATACACAGAATGGACCTAAAATGAAGGGGGGGGGATAATTATATGTCTATTAAGCAACAACAGAAGAATAAATTTAAATATTTTGAATATACGGAACTACGATAACTACCTTGCGCACACTTAGATGTTCACCCGTAGAGTAAGTGGTGGTAAGTGTTCTTGAGGTACAACATGAGCAGTTCACCAAGATGCACTATATTTCATAGATCTAAAATACACATAAAACATATGACTAAACAACTGCAAATTTAAAAGTCTCCTAAATTTTAGAAAAGGTATGTAGCTAACTGGCAAGAAAAAACCCACTAAATGGTACAAGATTTACCTACTTAGGCCCAATCTGCAGTGCTCAAAACTATAATACTTTTACCCAGGGGTCATTTCGTAGAAAAAATAACTTATTTCCATATGCCACACCCCCTGACATCACCGGGAGTGTGTCAGAAGGCAACATCCACCGCTCAGGCTCCACTAGACTGTTTTGGATTGCTAGCTATTTGGGGGGGGGGGGGGCCACGGAGACGGCCCCT
>NW_015164249.1:303660-303974 GCF_001447785.1 Gekko japonicus
CTTGTACCTGAAGGCGGGCCGGGGGGGGGGCTCTTCAACTTACCTGGCTGCTTCTTGCTCCTCGTGGCCTGACTGAGGGCTGCTGGGAGCAGGGGGTGGGGCTTGTTGCATGTGCCCACCCCCTGGGCTCCTTAGTGCCGGAGCTCCACTCCTGTGCACTCCCACAGGAAATGACCCCTGCTTTTACCATTGGGGAAGGCTTTTAGCCGAAACACATTTGGTATTGGTTCTTGTATATGGATATAATTTGTACCTTTTGATTTGTATTTCTATGAATGGACATTTGTCTTTATATTATGATTAGGTACTCCTAT
>NW_015164249.1:304638-316484 GCF_001447785.1 Gekko japonicus
CTACCCCCACCCCCCCAAGTCTCCAGATATTTCCCGTTTGTGTCCCCACTGGGGAGAAGGCAAGGTCGGAGTGAAGTAAATAATGTGTATAAAATGTGTATCCTAGTCCATCAAGGGAGAGTCATATATGGAATTAGTTCCCACTGGTATCGCTGATGTGGATCCAGATGCTTCCTCCTGCCGCTTGACCTCCTCTGATCTGGATGCACCTTCTTTTGGTATGCTGATGGGTGTGGCTTGCGCCGAATGTGGTTTGCAGTAGATACAGAAGCTGGCTCACGATGGGGGAAACAGATGACGCGAGTTTCTGGATCCTGACTCTCCCCCTCGGCAAAATGCAAAGCTTTCCTCTTGCGTCTGGAGCCTTCCGCCAGAGGAGGAGGCTCTTCTTCTGGAATCGGAAAAGGATCTTCCTCTGGAAGAAGATCCTGCACTTAGCTGACAGAAGGGGTGTGTGAGGCACAAGCTTTTATTTTTGAGAAATCCCACATTCTGTGTCAAGAGCCAAGATTTCTGTGCCAGAGCACTGCTAAATATGGTTGCGGGGAGGGGGGGATTATAAAACCAATTTTTGTATGCATTGGATCCCCCCCCCCTGCCTGCCAAAGAAGTGATTTCCCCATTAGATGAACTTAGTGTTAATTGTGGGAGAATGGGTGGGGAAGGGAATATGTTATTTCCACTGCTGTGATCCGGGCCACCATTGTGCAGCGTGCACAGATCTCTGGTATTCATTTCCAAGAAAGAGACTCTTCTTTAAAAAAAAATAAAAAATAAAATCCTAAATCCCTCCTCTGTCTCTCCAGCTGCCTAGTTAATTTCCCTTCTTTTCACTTCCACAATACAGACTTGTTCTCCATCGCTCTCAGAATTAACTCTGTCGTTTATTTAATTTTTGCAATAGTCAACTCACCGGTCAACATTCTAGTCCAGTTTCTGAACAGAGACCCATTTGTGGATGCAGTGCTTTAGCAGAGAAGCATAAGCCCAAATAAGGTCTGGTCCGTGCCCCCAAGAAAATATGGCTTGGATTTTGCACGGAGGGAGGGGGATAGCAAGGGGAAGGGAGAAAGAGCAGGCACAGGAGTTGCCCGGATGGTGGTAGGAAAGGCCTGTCGAATGACAGCTGACTTAACGGTGACCAATGCTCCCTCTAAGCTGTGGAGTCTTGTGAGCAAAAATTCTATTTTGTGCTCTACTGGCATTAAAGTCGTGAGCGAGCGATTTGCCTCCTGCATCAATTAGTTTGCTCCGGAGCAATCTTTCCTGAGCTAAGACAAAAAGGTGTGAGCCGGAGGCTAAAAAACTGTGAGCTGGCTCACACCAAGTCAGCTTAGAGGGAACGCTGATGGTAACCCTGGCGGGTTTTCAAGGCAAGAAACTAACAGTGGTGATTTGCCACTGCCTGCCTCTGCGTAGTGGCCCTGATATTCCTTGGCGGCCTCCCACCCACGTACTAACCAGGGCCCGATCCTGCTTAGCTTCCAAGATCTGATGAGATCAAGCTAGCCTGGGTTATCCGGGTCAGGCAAAAACCGAGAAAAAAAAGGGGGGGGACTCAACCCAAAATGTAGCATGTGATCTAAGAGGGTCAAGCTAACAAAGAAATTGTTATAAAAATGCAAATATTTATTATGGTGTACACACAAATAAAACATACATAAGGTTAAAAGAAATAGTCCAAAATATCAAGAGTCTTAAGGCTTATTACATTCAGAGCTGATAATTATACATGTCCAATCGATGGGTAAAACTTTTTTTATTTTTTGTTATTTATAACTTAACATTATAGCAAAAATAAAACTATGATACAAGTAAAACTTTTGACCAATAGACCATATGCGTTTCCATGGAAGTGACAGACATCTTGACACATGGGATATTTGTTACCAGAATAATTTGGAGAGTTTGTGCAGTTACTATCCATGGCCCATTATACAAACTTTTCGCAACGGCAAAGCATATGAGAAAGCAACACCTGGCTCTGTAGAAAAAGTTTTTATGCATTTATTTCTAGATGTGTGTTATTGTACAATAGGATATTGACCACTGAGGAAGGCCCGAAGGGGCTGAAACGCGTATGGTCTATTGGTCAAAAGTTTTACCCATCAATTGGACATGTATAATTATCAGCTCTGAATGTAATAAGCCTTAAGACTCTGATGTTTTGGACTATTTCTTGTAACCTTATGTATGTTTTATTTATGTCTACACCATAATAAATATTTGTATTTTTATAACAATTTATTTGCTAGTTTATCCAGGTCAGGGCCTTGACATTCTACTATCCTTTTCTTTCTTTACCTGTCAAATCACAGCTGACCCTGTAGGGTTTTCAAGGCAAGAGACTGTTCAAAGGTGATTGGCCATTGCCTGCCTCCGCATCAAGACCAATCATCCTGGATGTGAGGAACACATTTCCAAACACACACCGTTGTGCCTTGGCAGGATCAGGAACCTCGAATATGCTGTGTCTGGCTCTTGAGTTTGTCCGTTCCGTGATAAGCCCAGATCTGCTGCTCTGCAACAGTCTGTTGAAATGCAATCTTAACAATGAGTTGCTAGATGTAAATGTAGCAGACACGTTCAGACGGTTGATGTGTTTTTCCCCCCCTCATGATCTTGTGTTTGTTTTTACCATTTCAAACAGTCCTCCTGCGGATGAACATGGTTGGCAACAAAGCAGTTCTAAACCCTCTGCGGTGCCCCAGCTTTCGGGAAAGAGCAACAGCCGGCCCGTAGGAAGCTATTTTGCAACTCTGGATCCCGCTGCCACCATGCAAGAGGGTTCGCTTGCATCCCAGTTCCATTCCAGGGGACTCCAAAGAGGTCCATTGGGCGGCCAGGAGAGTCCATCAGCCGGGCTGCAGCAGGATTCTGGGGCTAATACCAGCCTCCGAGCTTTTCTGAATTATGGCGGGGCCACCACCGGCGAGGGCCAGCCGCTGGGGGAAAAGCAAGCCGTTTTCGTGGCGAATGCGAATGGATCTCCCCAAACTGCAAGATCACCGGCGGACAGTGGCCTCTTCCCAGACGGCTTCCTTGCGCCTGCTTCCGGACACAGCAGTCAGAGCAGTCCAAACCAGCAAAACACCGCAACGAACACTCACCCGCTACCCCCACTTCCCGAGAAGAAGAGGGGTTCAGAGGGAGAGCGTTCTTTCGGCTCCGTCTCTCCTTCTTCGAGCGGCTTCTCCAGCCCCCACAGCGGCAGCACCATCAGCATCCCGTTTCCAAACGTTCTTCCCGATTTCTCTAAAGCTTTGAGCACGTCTCCATTGCCAGGTATGAGCCACGGTGGGTAATTTGAAACGAGGCACTGTTTTGAACTGGCCTACCACACAAACACACACACACACACAAAAGGTGAAATATTTCTGTGATTTTAAGAAAGGATTTTAAAATGGATCGAGCAAGGTTTTGCAGACTGTATCGATATCTCACGAAGCGGGCTGTAGCCTACGACAACCTGTATGATTTCCCCCCCCCTCACTTCTTAGAACGCCCAAGCTGTCCCAAAGTTTCAGGAATATGTTTGAGTCTCTAAAGGCAAAAAGCCCAATCTTGCACATCCACAGGATGAGAGGGCAAAGACCTGAGGTGGTAGAATAACCTGAATCGTTTCAGGCTGCAGACGGGGAAATGAGCTTTGCCGTGCTTCCCCACTCAGGAAATTCCAGGCACGTAGAAAGTGGGAGAGACAATCTGCCCCCCTTTCTCCCTGAGGTTATAGGAATTCCAGGCACGTAGAAAGTGGGAGAGGAGAGACGATCTGCCCCCCTTTCTCCCTGAGGTTATAGGGTTTTCCCCTCCTTCCACGGAACTTACTGTGCAGGAGAAGAGTATTCAAGAATCCCCGCAGCCAAAAGGGATGTGACGAATTCTGCCACCTCATTTTGATGCCTGTGTACGGCAGGTAAAGACACTAAGAACTGGGAACAGGTAGAAGGTGTGCCCGCTCGCTGTGGTCTTGTTTCCGCTGTGGCGAGAAAACTCTGTCTGGGATATGTTACTTGAGCATGTGTGATTGGGTGTTCCCCCCTACAGAGAATTCCCATTATGCAGTAAGCTAGCATTTGAGGGAAAGGGGGTTCTGGCCTACCCTGAGATACTAGATTTCCAGTAGCACCTTAGAAACGATCAAGATCTTCTTGAGTCAGAGCTCCGTTTGTCAGATACCTGGAGCAAGGAGCTGCTGGACTCATCGGGCTGTTCTTCTGCAGACTGGCGTAGCCACCCTGTGAAACTATCTTCCTGAGAGGCTAGTTTTCTAAGAGCAGGGATTCTTTTCCCCCATTAGGGAACATTCTGTAGTTTTAGTTGCCATCTGAACTATACAACTTAACGAGTGTTCCACCAGTCCAGCGACAGCGATGTACTTTCAACTTTGGGAGTTCTTAGTCCACGTATCGACATTTGGGGGAAGGGGTGTTGATTTTAATTTGTCATTTCTTTGGGTAGCAGCAGACATACTGTACAGCATGAGGTCTTCTGTGATAACATCTGCTACTTACAGTTTTTTATTCTTTTATTTTTACTTGTTTCTTTTATCTTTTTAAAAAAGTTCTTGCCCAATTGTGCTTTTTTTAAAACAACAACAACAACAAAGGAAAATGCAATCGGTGACTAAATATTGCGGCGTGCCCACAGTAAGTTGTGGCACAGATAAGTTCATTGAGTAGCCATGTTGGTCTGCTTAGATTTGAATCCAGTACCACATTAGAGACCATGATTTTGGGGGAGGGGGGTATAAGCTTTTGTGAGTCAAAGCTCCCTTCATCAGATACGATCTGACGAAGGAGCTTCTGATTCTCAAATGCTTATGTCCCGAAAGGTGCAGCTGGACTTGAATCTAGATTCAGGTCAGAAGCAGCTGAACAAAGTTGGAGTCAAGTGGCACCTTTGAGACCAACAAAGTTTTAGAGGTATCTAGTGGCACAAAGTCAGTCTGAAAGAAAACCCACCAGTGCTTTTCTAGTGTCGAGTCGGTTCTCCATCTGTGCTTTTGAAAGAGACTCTTAGACTGTGTGATACGAAAGACTATTAGAAGTGATGCTCTTTCAGACTATAGGTGGGAAAGCTGCTTTTCAGTGCTCACAAACGTAAAAATAAAAATTTCTACAGATAAGCTAGTCCAGCCTCGACAACTGTTTTGTCTCGGGCCTTTGTCTGCGGTGCTAGTTTTCTCTTTGCAGGGAGTGTTCCAACCTGTGGGTCCAGCCCATTCTTCGCCTCTTTCTCCCACAGGTGCTCACAAGGCCTCCCTTGCTACTACTGCCCTGTCCTGTGCCAGTCGTGTGCCATTTTTTCAGGCTTTTTTTCTCCCCCCCTCTTTTGTTTTTCAGAAAATGCAGGTGATAAACACGTGACCGTGAAATTTGTTCAGGACACATCCAAGTTCTGGTACAAACCAGAGATTTCGAGAGAGCAAGGTAGTAGCCCTTTGCCTTTATCTATCGATTTATGACCGACTAAGAACATAAGAAAAGCCATGTTGAATCAGGCCAGTGGCCCTTCCGGTCCAACGCTCTGTGTCACACAGTGGCCAAAGTCCGGGAGCTCCAACATCAGGAGGTCCACCAGCAGGGCCAGACTCCAGAAGCCCTCCCACTGTTGCCTCCCCCACCCCATTTATTTATCGCTCACGCCTAATTATTTATCGCTCACGCCTAACTCGGAGACGCAAAGCAGGTCGTATAATGCTGCTTCTCAGCTTGAAGCCAAAGAATTAATAGACAAGATAAATATCCAAAAGGTCCAAATTACCTAGGAAAAGTGTTGGACTTTTTGGATATTTATCTTGTCTATGAATTCTTTGGCTTTTGCGTTTTCCCATGATGGATTGTATGGATAGATTTAACTCAGACAACAGATGCATTTCACTTTAAATGAAGTCTCCCTTGTGAATATTCTGCGGGAAATTTAGTTCACAGTTGCTTTTGTGGTTTTGTTATTCTTTGCCACCTAGAAGTCGTGGCGACCTCTGGTGACTGACCCCTGCTGGGGGCCTGGAGGATATTCAGAGAGGTGGCTGAATGAAGCCTGCCCCCGCCTCCTGCCTCTGGTATTCCAAGGAGGTCTCCCATCCAAGTACTTGTCAGAGGCGGCTCTGCTTAGCTTCCGAGATCAGACTTGCTGGGGCTACCCAGGCCAGGGCTGTACTGGGGTCTTCTTGACTCCGTGAGCCACCTTTCTCCTTTCAATTTGAGGAAGGGTGTGGTTTGGGCAGCGAGATCACACAAACAGATAAGGGTGCAGCAGTCCAGCTGAGACATGACAGTTTTGTGCCCCGTAAAGGAAAGGTGGGGAGACAAGCGTGACATTTAGCCTACTGTTACTTTGTTCTGACGTTCAGGGGACGGTAACATCTGGCCAAGTCCTTATCGCTGGGGTGCCGTTTAGGAAGCATATGATTATTTTATGGGAATATCGCCTTTCCCCACTCCACCCCAGACTGTTTTTCGGATCACGTCTGTTTATTCCACGGACCTGCCTGCATCGTTGATTAGAGTGTGGAAAGGAGCGACAACAGCTGGCTCTTTAAAATGCCACTTTCTTGCACTCGAGTCTTGAATACGTTTAAGAGACTGCCTTTGAACCTGGCTGGCTGTGACTCTCTGTACACACAGATAAAGGTCTCCCTACCAACACCCACCCACCCACAATGATACTTTATCCTAACCAGTGTTCCCTCTAGGCTGAGTTAGTATGAGATAGCTCACAGTTTTTTAGCCTCCAGCTCACAAATTTTTGTCTTAGCTCCGGAAGGATGGCTCCAGGGCAAACTAATTTATGCATTAGCCAAATCGCTCACTCACAACTTTAATTCCAGGAGCTCACAAAGTAGAATTTTTGCTCACAAGACTCCGCAGCTTAGAGGGAACATTGATCCTAACTGTTCCAGATGCTCTGGAGAACGCCCATCGGCATGCACACTGGATCCAGATACCTTGCGGTTGCGTTGAGATATTTTAATGGCGGATTCCGATTAGCATTGCACATGCTGCTGTAAAAATCCCATCTTTTTAAAGACAGGCTTTATGTGGCTCATCCCTTTATGGCTTCTTTGTGAACTTTGTCCCGCATGGCCTCCGGCTACTGGCAAACCAGCGGCTTAGCGTTGGGCTTCAGTGCGCCTGCAGTCCCCTGAACTCTGGTAGCCTGATCGCTGACGGAAAGAGATTAGCAAAGAACACACACAACTATCAGCTCCTCGTTTACTTTGGATTCAGGAACCAGGAGGCTGCTTGGCCATTTAGAACTGTGGAACAATAGATCAAAGGGTGCAGCGTTTTTTTGGGAGGTGGGGGGAGGTTAAATAATGATAAATTCAGAAGAAGCCAGGGTGGCCTGCTGGAGAGGAGAGTGTAATGGTCCACCAAAGTATCATTTGCTTCAGCGTGTGTGTGAGTGAGTGAGTGGGTGAGTGTATGTGTGAGTGAGTGCTGTTTGCAGGTGTGCTTAAAAGCAGGTTTGCAACCTCTGACTCAAGCAGACCACATCTTGTCTTTAGCATCACTGTCAACATTCCCTCTAAGCTGTGGAGTCTTGTGAGCAAAAATTCTGCTTTGTGAGCTACTGGCATTAAAGGTGTGAGTGAGCATTTTGGCTACTGCATCAATTAGTTTGCTCTGGAGCCATCCTTCCTGAGCTCAGACAAAAATGTGTGAGCCAGAGGCTAGGAAACTGTGAGCTAGCTCACGCTAACTCAGCTCAGAGGGAACTCTGATCACTCTGTAACTTTGCACCATGGTTAGCTTGGCGAATGTGGGGGGGAGGTGTGAGGAGCCCCCCCCCATATGCTGATGATCCCCAAACCGTCTGTACCAGCCTGGTTATTGCTTAAGATGGGGACATCCAGTTGGTGGTCTATGGGGCAGATCTAACCTCCGAGGGCCATTTGATCTCGTCCCGGGTTACCCTCCCATATTTCATTCAAGGTATAGTGAATTTGCCCACAAGTTAACTTGTAAGGGGGAAAACAAAAGAGAAATGTTTTCAGATTGTATGAGAGAGAAAAATTCTCTTTGAGATTGTGTATGTACCCGCAGGTGTGTGTGCGTCAGAAACCTTGAGTTGCCTCCTTGGCTGTGGGTTGGATCCAAAATAACTGGGTGATTTCCACTGTTTCCCCCCTTCTCATGACAGATCCCCCCCCATTCCGTTCTTCGGGGTCCCCTATCCCCCCCCCCGGTCACCATTTCATGGCAGTCAGCAGGCTACAGTGGGAGGAGAGAGGCAGGAAATTTCCAGTCCACTCTTGGAAGATTTTGTCTCGATCCAGGCCTGCATTTGCTCCCGTTGTTTTAGTGAAAGCAGCAGAGGCTTCTGGGTTCGTTTTTGGCCCTTCGCACGCAGATTACCGTCGCTTTTACCGTAGACTCGGGGACCTGTTGTGTTTTCTTTGTTACCGGGGTGAAAAACGGCTCTCTTTCAAGCTGTCCTTTCTCTCTCCTCCTCCTCCTCCGCCTCATGCAGCCATTGCCGTCCTGAAGGAGAGAGAGCCGGGGTCCTTCGTCGTCCGTGACAGCCACTCCTTCAAGGGCGCCTACGGTCTGGCCATGAAGGTGGCGATCCCTCCACCCTCAGTGCTGCAGCTCAACAAGAAAGGTATAACTTCTTGGACGTCTCCAGTTCAATTAGGCAGGACCGACTGAGTATGTTTTATTTTTAACCATTGATGTTCAAGAGAAGTCCTCCTCTCTTGTACCAGAGAAAAGCTGCTGGGAATTGTTTGTCCTTCATTTCTTTAGTGCAGGTTTGCCAGTAGCTCTTCCATGAGCCCACCTGCCCACAAGTACCTGGTGATGCCCTTCGGGCTTCAAGGGGCTTCGGGGGTCTTCATGAATTTGATAAACGAAGTCCTTCACAAACATTTGTTTAAGGGGGTGCTTGTTTACCTGGATGACATTCTTATTTATTCCCCCAACCTCCCCTCCCACGTGAAATTGGTGAGAGAGGTCCTGAGCATGTTGCACTAGCACAAATTGTTTGCCAAACTCTCCAAATGCGAGTTCCATAAAACACACATCGACTTCTTAGGCTACCGCATCTCGGCCGCGGGCCTCGAAATGGACCCCGGGAAAGTGAGGGATGTGTTGGGGTGGGAGGCTCCCCGAACCCAGAGGCAACTACAATCTTTCTTAGGATTCGCCAATTTCTACAGATCCTTTTTACCGAACTTTGCGCCTAAAAGGGGGCACGTGGACGAAGAAAGCCCGAAAGCTTCTCTGGCCACTTGTCTAGAGGCCGTTTCCCCACGGACCAAAGAGCCGTTTACAAGCCTTGCTAATGGTTTGTTTAGGGCATAGGGATCTGTTAAGCTGCTGCCGCTGCACACAATTTCTGGCTTTATTTTGAGGAAATGTGGGATCCATTAGGAGAAAAACGTATTAAACTACTTTAACCGTGTCTTACCGTTCGCTGAGGCCTCAAATGCAACTCAGAACCATAAGCAAAGTCAAGTATCATATGAAGAAGCCAACCCAGGTCCTTTCCGCACTTGGATCTCATCCCTGGTTTTATCAGAGTTCAACTCGCAATACAATACCTCGCATTTATCCCTGGTTATAACAGCATCCATTTATCTCGGGACAAGTGTGGGGCAAAACCAGGGTGACCTCCATGTAATGTGGAAACAAAAAATACCCTGAGATAATTACAGGGATGAACTCGAGTGTCGTGTAGAATGTAAGTTCATGGGCAGGGTTGAACCAGGATTTAAGGTCTAGTGCGGAAGGGACCCGTCATCAAGTGTCTGTTGAATAATCTGTTCAACCAAGCCCCAAATCTTGTCAAAACAAAGATTTTCACTCTCCTATTAAATGCTGACAGGGAAAGTGCAGGACAGTCCTACCCGGTGCCTCTACTGAAAAGGCCCTGCTGTGTGTAGTCATTACACTTTTGACAGTTTGGAGCACATGAAGCACGCTCCCCCCCGCCCAATTCTTAGACCAAGGACTCGGCCAATAAAACCGAGAAACTTAAATAAAACTCATATCTAAAAACACCTCCCCGTGATACTTTTCTGCAGCCTCTAGAAATTGAGCCACAAAGTAAGTACATTGAGAATCAGTCCTCTAAGAGGAATTGTACCTTTTGCTGTAATGTCGCTAGAGGAAGCACAGTCCATTTTATCAAGGTATGGCAGAATCCCCTGTAGCCTAAACTGGAGCAAGGACATTGCAAGAGAAATATGTACAAGAGAGACGGGTGACTAGAGGGGACAGGGACATAACGGACCTGAGAAAGGGGGATCCTTAGCGGGCGACCCAGCAATGCCCGTGGGAAAGGGACAGTTGAATCGTGGAGGCATGAAGATCCTACATAGCACATGAAGCAAGGCCCCCTTCTCAAGATTTTGGGGAGTGTTTGGGGAAGTCTGGCTTCAGGCAAAAATATCTCAGAAACTATTCAGCAAGGAATCACCGTCGTCAGGCAGTAAGGAGGTTTGCTGGGTGACACGGCTTACTAAACTCATTGAAGGAAAAACAAAACAGAGAATAGGCACCGTTTCTTCAGTGCCGTCTGAGGCCCGGGGGAAGCATTCTCTGCCAAATTCCAGTCGTCCCAACGGCAAGATAAGTGGTGGATTATATTGTTTTATTTTGCAGTATATAGGTGGAAAATGTATTATCTATGGCCATAGGCCTTCACAATCTGAAATCATTTATAATAAAATTGCAGTACCTACTAAAAGCGACACCGTTGGTATTTCGCAAAGGAACAGTTGGAAAGCGACAGTCAGATGTTCAGTTTGTGGACCTCACTTACAGTTCCCTCTCTTCCTCTTCTTCCCTGAGGTTTCAGTGAGTCAGCAATTGTGCCCTCTGGTATTTCCTTGCCTTTTGGCTACTAAACTGTGCATGTCGGTTAACTTAACTTTGCATTTCATGGATTTTTCTGACCTCCATAATCTTTACACGCTCCATTGGAGGAGACGCGGTGATTTCCCAAAGCCATTTGCTTTAGCTGAGTTCTAGGAACCTGTTTTAGTTTTCTACAGATTTCATCTGTTGTTTCATACAGATCCATCTGCAGTAACGTCATCTGTTGTAATTTCTTTTTTGTCACTGTTTTATGTCGCAGTTGGAGATCTGTCCAACGAGCTTGTCCGGCATTTCCTGATTGAGTGCACCCATAAAGGAGTGAGGTTAAAAGGATGCCCCAACGAGCCATATTTTGGTAAGGACTGTGCATGGTTGTGTGTTACTGTTTTACTGAAAGCATTTTTTGCTTCGGTGACCTCAAAAAAAAAAAGGTAAAGGTTTCCCTTACTCGAAAGCCAGTTGAATCTGACTCTAGGGGGCGGTGCTCGTACGAAGACTTCTCCCTGGTCATGTGGCTGGCATGACTAAATGCCAAGGCACACAGAACGCTGTTACCTTCCCACCGAAGCGGTACCTATTTATCTACTTGCAATTCCTTGCTTTCGAACTGCTCGGTTGGCAGGAGCTGGGACCAGAGACGGGAGCTCACTCCGTCGTGCGGCACACTCGGGTCTCGAACGGCCGAACGACAGACCTTCCGGCCTGCAGCTCAGCCTCTTAACCTCTGAGCCACCGCAGCCCCATGGTGGCCTCCAAGGAGAAGTGCAAATGAGGAATAAAGCCAGCTGCAGTTACAGCCCTAAGCCGCATGCCAAACTGTCCAAATGATATGGCAGCAGAGTCGTCAGCCTGTCCTTCAGCCACAAATCCAACTTCTTTAACACCGTATGCATGATAGCAAATATCCCAGGAGTGGGAGGGGCGTGTCACACAAATGAGGCACTGCCGCACAGGAAGCCGATTCCCGACCTCTGGCCGCCTGCAGCCCGACCACCACTGAAGATCTCACACGAGCGC
>NW_015164249.1:316913-332797 GCF_001447785.1 Gekko japonicus
AAGCCAGTTGAATCTGACTCTAGGGGACGGTGCTCGTCTGAAGACGTTTCTGTGGTCATGTGGCTGACATGACTAAATGCCAAGGCACACAATGCTGTTACCTTCCCACCGTAGCGGTACCTATTTATCTACTTGCAATTCCTTGCTTTCGAACTGCTAGGTTGGCAGGAGCTGGGACCAGAGACGGGAGCTCACTCCGTCATGCAGCACTCGGGTCTCGAACTGCCGAACTACAGACCTTCCGGTCTGCAGCTCAGCCTCTTAACCTCTGAGCCACCGCAGCCCCATGGTGGCCTCCAAGGAGAAGTGCAAATGAGGAATAAAACCAGCTGCAGTTATAACCCTAAGCCACATGCCAAACTGTCCAAATGACATGGCAGCAGAGTCGTCAGCCTGTCCTTCAGCCACAAATCCAACTTCTTTAACACCATATGCATGATAACAAATATCCCAGGAGTGGGAGGGGCGTGTCACACAAATGAGGCACTGCCGCACAGGAAGCCGATTCCCGACCTCTGGCCGCCTGCAGCCCGACCACCACTGAAGATCTCACACGAGCGCATGGTGTGACTTGACCTCGGCCCCCAGGGAAAGTTGCTGTTGGAATACTGGCGCTAATAAATCAATCAGCCCCAGCTGGTTTCAGAGGGGAGCCGACTTGGCCCTGCAGTAGAACAGCTGGACTCAAGAACATAAGAGACGCCAATGTTGGATCAGGCCAAGGGCCCATCCAGTCCAACGCTCTGTGCCACACAGTGGCCAAAAATACCAGGTGCCATCAGGAGGTCCAGCAGTGGGGCCAGGACACTAGAAGCCCTCCCACTGTTGCCCCCACCCCCAGCACCAAGAATACAGAGCATCACTGGCCCCAGACGGAGAGCTCCTATCTATACCTTGTGGCTAATAGCCACTGATGGACCTCTGCTCCATACGCTTATCCAGTCCCCTCTTGAAGCTTGAGTCCAGCAGCACCATAGAGCCTTGCAAGATCTCCAGGGTATGACCTTTTGAGAGTCAAAGTTCCCTTCGTCAGATATCTGGTATGGGACAAAGGGAACTTTGACTCTCAAAAGCGCCATACCCTGAAAATTGCTGGGCTCTACGGTGCTGCTGGACCCAACTTGACCCGTAAGCGACCTGCTTTGGGGGGCTTTTGCCTCTCTTTGGTTCTTCTGGCTTCCCGGCACGCCTTCCTTCCGTTCCGCCTCCACTTTGCACTTGCTTCTTATGGCTTCTCTGGGAAACGGAGAACCACAGCTCTCATGACAATAGGGAAGCACAACGAAAGCTGTGTGTGGATCCGCTAAATAATGCTAACCAAGTCAATAATCACAAAATCTATATATGCGTGCGGATACCTAAATCTGGGGGGGGAGGGAGATTTTTGTGCACACTTGGGGCAGTCCCCAGGCGTGCACAAAAATCTAAAAACCTGAAAAAAATATCGGGGTGATACTTAAATCCCCCCCCCAAGTGACAAAAGTGCGAACTCCCTTGCCGCCGCCGCTTGGGGGGTGGAAGAGAGCAGCGAGGCTCGCGCGGGTGTGGAAGGGAAGGGAGGGAGATCGAGCGGGGGGTGGTGGAGGAGACGGGGAGGAACCGGCGGGATGGGGGGGAACTTACCTCCTCCCGCTGCTTCCTCCTCTGCCTCCTGTGTGGAGGTCCCGCACCACCCCGCGAGTATCACGGGTCCCGCCCCCTTGTATATTCTATACGAAAAACATCCAAAATCATATACAAGTGCAAGAAGAGGTCCAAACAATGAAGTTGTCAAAGTTTTCCAGAGTACAATTGTAACTTATGTATTTAATTCGATATCTCTAAAAAATACACATGGTCCCGTTCGGATGAAGACTAAGAACTGGCTTTTTAATCCGGAAAACTTCGTTAACTTCATTGTTTCGACCTCCTCTTGCACTTGGATATGATCTTGGATGTTTTTCATTCAGGGCTCTTTTTCTAGCAGGAACCTCCTTTGCATATAGGCGACACGCCCCTCATGTAGCCAATCCTCCAAGAGCTTACAGTAGCCCCTGTGAGAAGAGCTCTGTAAACTCTTGGAGGATTGGCTACATGAGGGGTGTGTCGCCTAATAGGCGAAGGAGTTCCTGCTACAAAAATATATTTTGTGATTATCGACTTTGGTAGTGTTCCTTAGCAGATCCATACACAGCTTTCATTGTTCTTCCCTATTATCTTGAGAAACGAGCATCCCTAACCCTGGCGGAGTGGGGGTGTCGCTGTCAACTAAGGGATCCTCCCCAGAAACGTGATGGGGGGAGAGCCTGCGGGAGGGAGGGCGTGAAGTCCCCTTCCTCACCCCCTGCTCGATACCCGCTGCTCTGCTTCAGAGAAGTGGGAGCCCAGTTGATCCGCTCAGCTCTTCTCCCTGAATACCCCCCTCTCTGGGTCCCTGTTGCATCGTGCGTCTCCCTTCCTGTCTCCTCCAGCCACACCCGTCCTTCCCGGCTGAGCTCCTGCCAGATCTTTTATCTCCTCGCTATTTACGCTTTGTCCTCAGCCCACCCTCCTTTCCTCCGCTCCCTCGCCGTCTTCATGCCCTTCAGCCCGTGTTCTTCCCACAACATCCATTGCTTTTTCAAACAGTGTATATATTCCCAAAAAAATCAACGCAATTTATTTATTTATTTATTCTTTCGATTTGTAGACCGCTCACCCCCTAAGGGCTCTGAGTGGTTTAACGTATACAATTTACAATTTAGGGCAAAGCCGAAGCATCGTTCAGTTTGCGGCGCCATGCGTGTGTATTTTGAATCTGTTAACTGCCTTGGTGGCCCCGGTGAGGGCAGAAAAGTGGGCTGTAACTGTTCTCTATAAATAAAACCTTAAAACCAAAGTTATCTGTCCAAAGTTTTTTTCAAGGCATGCTTTCTCCAAACGAATGCGGACGCAAAAGTGCAAGCTGTTTATGGCAGCTGCTGCTCAGGAGCTTTGTTTTGATGTTGGCTAGTTGGCAAATAAAGTCTTTTTAAGGTTCATGCAGGTTCTTGAATCAGGGGCTGTGGTGGTTCAGTGGTTAAGACGCTGAACTGCAGGCTGGAAGGTCGGTAGTTTGGCAGTTCGAGACCCAAGTGCCATGTGACGGAGTGAGCTCCCGTCTCTGGTTCCAGCTCCTGCCAACCTCGCAGTTCGAAAGCAAGAAATTGCAAGTCGATAAATAGGTACCGCTTTGGTGGGGAAGGTAACAGCGTTTCGCGCGCCTCGGTGTCCAGTCATGCCGGCCACATGACCACGGACACATCTTCGGACAGCGCTGGCTCTTCGGCTTTGAAACAGAGATGAGCACCGCCCCCTAGAGTCGGATTCGACTGGCTTTCAAGCAAGGGAAACCTTTACCTTTAGGTTCTTGAATAAGAACCGCAAGTCCCTCTTTGACATGGCGTGGCTTCTGTTGTGCAAATGAAACCTAGTGGACGAAGGTCAGTGATGACCCTTTGAACAGTATGCTGGTTGGGTGGACTTGAAAGGACAAGTCCCCTTCATCACCCATGAAGCTGCCTCATTCTGAATCCGACCCTTGGTCCATCAAGGTCAGTACTGTCTACTCAGACTGGCAAAAACTCTCCAGGGTCTCAGGGCAGAAGTCTTTCATGTCACCTCCTTTTAACCGGGGGTGCCGGGCAATGTTCCCTCTAAGCTGTGGAGTCTTGTGAGCAAAAATTATACTTTGTGAGCTACTGGCATTAAAGTTGTGAGCGAGCGATTTGGCTACTGCATAAACTAGTTTGCTCCGGAGCCATTCCTTCCTGCGCTGAGACAGAAATGTGTGAGTCGGAGGCTAAAAAACTGTGAACTAGCTCACACTAACTCAGCTTAGAGGGAACACTGGTGCTGGGGATTGAACCAGGGACCACAGCCCCTCCCGTGAGCTGGCAAGGGAGATCTCTGGCCTCTGCATGCCAGTCAGGCCCAGAGATGCATTCTGAGGTATGCCAGTCAACGCGGTCCCTGTCCATGCTACCCCAGAGATAGGCCTGGTCCGGACACATGGCATAACGAGGTAGTAGACAGCTGAGCAGCACTGTTCCCTCTAAGCTGAGTTAGTGTGAGCTAGCTCACAGTTTTTTAGCCTCCAGCTCACACATTTTTGTCTTAGCTCAGGAAGGATGGCTCCAGAGCAAACTGATTTATGCAGCAGCCAAATCGCTCACTCACAACTTTAATTGACAGGAACTCATACAGTATAATTTTCGCTCACAAGACTCCACAGCTTAGAGGGAACATTGCTGAGCAGGTCCCTGCCTTTTCAAGCTGTGGATGGACGATGCCATTGTTAAATCCCTACCCCATGTAGGACAATTTCTCCAGTGGTTCTTTGTGGGACATTCCCCACTTCTGGGACAGTGTTCCCTCTAAGCTGAGTTAGTGTGAGCTAGCTCACCGTTTTTTAGCCTCTGGCTCACACATTTTTGTCTTAGCTCAGGAAGGACGGCTCCAGAGAGCAAACTAATTTATGCAGCAGCCAAATGGCTCACTCACAACTTTAATGCCAGTAGCTCACAAAGTAGAATTTTTGCTCACAAAACTCCACAGCTTAGAGGGAACATTGGTCTGGGATAAGTTCCTCCTCCTCCCGCAGGGTCAGCTCCAACTTTGATCCCGGTGGGGGAGGGGCTTATCCCCTTGTAGGCAATCCAGTTTCTTGCCGGCCCCGCTTGCAGCAGGTCGTGCTCCGGCTGCTCTGCATAGAGCAGCTAGCAGGAAAGTGGAAAAAGAAGGAAGAACGGAGCTGCAGTGCTGGGAAGCGCGAATTTGGGTGGCTCCAGAGAGGGCTCCAGCGCAATGTTCCCTCTAAGCTGCGGAGTCTTGTGAGCAAAAATCCTCCTTTGTGAGCTACTGGCATTTAAGTTGTGAGCGAGCGATCTGGCTGCCGCATAAATTAGTTATCCCTGGAGCCCTCCTTCCTGAGCCAGGACAAAAATGTGTGAGCCGGAGGCTAAAAAACTGTGAGCTAGCTCACACTAACTCAGCTCAGAGGGAACACTGTGTCCAGTGCTGTGTGGAGTGTTCCCGGCTGCAACGGAGCTTCGGCGGTCCCTCTTGGCTGCTGTCTGCAAGGAAACAAAACCACCATGGAGGACGAGGCGCGGCCACATCTCTCCTTGCTGTAGCGCTTTCTTCTTGGAGGGTGTTTGTTTGAGATGCCCCTCACCTCCAGTCTGAAGTGGCACAGTCCTTTCTGCCCTCTCCGGAGTCTGCGTCCCTAGGCCAGACCATGGCTGCTGGCAAGGAAGGTGGGGGCTGCATCCAGTGGCCCCAGATGGCAAGCGGAAGTAGCTGTTCCCATCTGCGTGGCCAGGTGGGTGGGAAGACACACACAGACACACCCCGCTCCCCGGTGCTGCTTCTCAGACACCTAGCCCCCCGGTTGCATTTGAATGTTTCTGGAGGGGGGGCACAGGGTGGGGAAATAGAGACGCAAAGGAAATGCTTATTCAAACATTGTTGGCTTGGGGTAGAGGACCTGAGAGCTAAAATTTTGGAAAGCCTAGCGTAGCCTTGTGCCGTCTTTGGCAGCGGTCTATCAAGAAGGCAGGCAAAAAACCCTGTAAACATGATGCAAAAGATCATTGTTAGTATTATAGTAACATAGTGAAACACACTAAAATAAGGTAAGTATAAACATGTAAGTGTAATTTATCTTTCTTTTTTTTTAATCTACAGTAACATAGTGAAACACACTAAAATAAGTATATAAACATGTAAGTGTAATTTATCTTTTTTTAAAAAAAATCTACCCTTAAAAGGTAGAATTTTATTTGTTTTTTCATAACAGACAAACTAAACATACACACATATAACACAAATGGGGTTATCAAATGCTTATGATTCCCAATAATTGCCTCTTAGATATTCTTGATCTAATATAGTACCCCATAACATTATTTTCTATGAGCTCACATTTTTGTATCTTAAAACCAGCATCTGTACCCTGCTATCTCAATGATCTAACCTCTACTTTGCTCTAGGGATTACATTTTTAGGTTACAATCGTTTGCACTATTATACCAATTATAAAAGCGCCTCCATGTGTTCTGAAATGTGTAGTTTGTGGATCCTCTTATCAACAAAGTTAATTTATCACTTTCCACTGTTTCCATCAGTTTTTGTATACTTGCTTTTTTGGTACATCTTGTACCTTCCAGTATTTGGCATATACCATTCTTGCCGCTGTAGTAAAGTAGATAATTAAGTATCTGTTGCTTTTTTCAAAATCTTTAGATAGTCTTTAGGTAGTATACTCAAAAGCATTACTCTGGGTGTAAAGTGTAATTTATCAATAAGAAGAACTGTTGCTAAGTCAGTTTCAGCATATAACATTCTTGCCGCTGTAGTAAAGCAGATAATTAAGTATCTATTGCTTTTTTTCTAAGTCTTTAGGTAGTTTACTCAAAAGCATTACTTCGGGTGTAAAGTGTAATTTATCAATAAGTAGAACTGTTGCTAAGTCAGTTTCGGTTTTGGTAAGTCAGTTTCAGTTAAGGTGTTCTCCGGAATGACAACTATTGTCTCGACGTATCTTCTTCTGAACGGAGATTTGAGAAAATTGGTGGCCTTTCCAAAACATTTATAAAACAATGCATGAGAATACAAGGTGTGATGTGCCCTAAAACAGTGTAATTTAAGCATAATACAGATTTTAAATACGTACAAAAACGTCTGTGATCAATTACTCATCAAGAGAGTGGGAAAAAGGGCCCAATACAATCTTCATGGACAATCTACAAATAACCAATATTACATTGTTATCTATACTATGCACTAGTCTTTAGAAGCAGAGCAAAGCATGCAGGCTGTTGTGAGTTAGAGTCTCTTCTCGTCAATACAATCTTCATGGACAATCTACAAAAAACAATATTACATTGTTATCTATACTATGCTTTAGTCTTTAGCAGCAGAGCAAAGCATCATGCGGGCTGTTGTGAGTTAGAGTTAGCGTCTCTTCTCGTTGGACACATGATGTGAAACCACAGTCAGTGGGATGCGTAGCGGGGGAGGGCAGCCGAGAAGAGTGGCTTAAAAATCTTGTGAAATACAACCGGGAGCTGACTATTTTTCTTCCTCTTTGCTATACGTCTTGCTACTGAACGTTTCACTTCATGCATCTGAGGTCACGGATTGTAGCCCATTAAAGGCTTACGCTTCTGCTAGCCTGTAAACTGCCACAAGGCTCTTTTCTTTGCTCACGTGGCCCCTCCGTTTACAAAAGGTACATAGCTGGGAACCGACCCTTCCTGCACTACTCGATAACTAACTCAGTGCATCGTCTTCTTTTACCTGCAGGGAGCCTGACGGCTTTAGTGTACCAGCACTCCATCACTCCCCTGGCCCTGCCGTGCAAGCTTCTCATCCCAGACCGAGGTACTCCTTCCCGAAATGAAACAGAGCCCCCCTTGTAACCAAGGCTCTCTCTAAGCCAGTGGTGGCGAACCTATGGCACGGGTGCCAGAGGTGGCACTCAGAGCCCTCTCTGTGGGCACGCGTGCCATCGCCCCAGCCAGGCGATCATTAAAGTGTTGAATTCTCTGCCAAATAATTTTAAGTAAATGAAAGCCTTTGGGATTGCTTTCCTTACTTTGTTTGGATCATCTTAAGTTAATGTATGAATTGTTTTTTCTAAAGTAAAACCTCAGTATTCAGGTTAAATTGCTGTGTTGGCACTTTGTGATAAATAAGTGGGTTCTGGGTTGCAGTTTGGGCACTCGGTCTCTAAAAGGTTCGCCATCACTGCTCTAAGCTGTGGAGTCTTGTGAGCAAAAATTCTACTTTGTGAGCTACTGGCACTAAAGTTGGTTCAGGTTCATTCATTTTATCGCTCATAGACCCATAAGTCATAAGCAAATAGACAGGGTATGATACAAAATACAACATATATACATACAGTACATTACAATTACAGTTTCACAAAATTAAGCTGTTTGGTTACCAAATATATATATTAACTGCCTAAAAGAGTCAATTCATTTAATACCACCCAGGGTTACAGATAGAAACGTTGCCACTGCCAACGTCGCATTTGGATCAGTATGGACTAAGAAATTGGAGTACCCTTCTGCGCAGAAGCAAATTAAATCTAGTGTTTTACACTTAGATAAATGGCACACAAGTTGCCAAGCTCGACAGGTCTGTTCGTTGTATGATTGAGGTCTTCCGATTCCGCAATCTTTGCCCTCTTACTGTAAATCTTTGGATGGTCCCCAAATATAGAATATTGTTTTCCAAGGCAAGATTAAATGTTTTGCCTCTCGGGGAATTAGCGGGCCGATTCCTAGGGACTCCTTTTTCAGAGCGACTTTGTAATTGTAATTCCGGTATTAAAGTTGTGAGCAAGCAGTTTGGCTATTTCATAAATCAGTTTGCTCTGGAGCCCTCCTTCCTGAGCTAAGACAAAAATGTGTGCGCCGGAGGCTAAAAAACTGTGAGCTGGCTCACACTAACTCATCTTAGAGGGAACACTGCTTGTAACCAGCCCAGCCCCCCCTTTTCGTAACGTCTGCCTTCGTACAGCAGCTCTTTTGTCACGGCGGGTGAATCAGCATCCGGTCTGGAGTTTTGATAGGGCAGAGGGTTTAGATAAAAGAGCCCATGATTGAAGCCCTCCACTCTGGTACCAAGTGATCATATCGTTGCAGAACAGATGTGGTGATAATTTTAGGCATATGATCGGGTGCCAGAGACTTGACGCCAGCTGCGTGCATTTGGGGAAGATCACTGTGTTCGCAGAATGGCGAGAACAGACTTTACTTTAACCTACCAAAACAGGAACTTTAAAAAGTGAGGAGGAAGACAAGAGATCACGTAGGGAAGCTCTAGGCCCGTTTCAAAGGGTGCTGTTAAAATTCGATACAGGGTAGCTTTTCCTTTCTGGGGGGGGGGTTGTCAAGATTTGAAGGGGGGGGAAATTCTTCAAGTTTACAGCAAAATCCATTTGTGACTGGCACTGATTGGCCAGTGCCGTGATGTCATTAACACATCTCCCCCAGAACGTCTTCATGCTCCCTGTTGTGGACAGGACATTCTTTTCATCATTGGCTTAGGGACCCCTCTCCTGGAACCTGGGAGGTGGGACTAAAGCCATGTTTTCCTGGGAGGGAGGGACTTCCTTTTGATCCCTGACTTCCTCCCTCCCTCCCTTGTAAGAGAATGTTTATTTATTTATCCTTGGATTTATATCCCGCCCTACCCCGAAGGCTCAGGGCGGCTAACAAGGGCACAATGTGCCAAGATTATAACAGTAAAAAAACACAGTATAAAACAGTAAAATACAATATCAGGTTTACATACAAGCTACACAAAAAGGGAGAGAAAGACTATCTTCGACGGAAGAAGTGAAGGGCCAGTGGCCGCTTCATTCTCCTGCTTCATTTAGTTTTGGATGGGGTTGGAAGGGATACGAAGGAGAATACCCCAAGGGATTGCTGCCTAACCCCACAAACGCCTTACAGACACTCTCCGGTGCAGTGTAATGAAGGGAATGCAGAACCTCACGATCCAGATTGCCATGATGTGTGTCGACCGCTTCTCTTTGCAGATCCACTGGAGGAGATGTCCGAAACCTCCCCGCAGACCGCTGCGAACTCAGCTGCAGAGCTTCTAAAGCAGGGGGCAGGTGCGTAAGTTCCCCGGGGCATTCCTATGGAGACAGGGAAACATGCTGTAGAGTGAAGTGGCTGAAAGAAACCAAAAGGCACAGCCAGCCAGCCAGCCTCCGTTCTTTAGTACGCAGTGTGCTTAAGTAGCACGAAGTGCAGTCACAGAGAACCGGAAACAATTTCCCAAATCATTTGAAAGAGGAAACAAAAAAAAAATCTCAGTTCAGAATCAGAGATACTGTTTATAAAATCCAGAATAATCGGCAAATGTGCCGTCATGGCGTTCAAAGATTATTTTCAAGGGATCCGAAATTTCAGTTGTTTTCCCCCCCATTGCCAGACTAAAGCGAATGATCCTCCTTCTCTTTTTTGATTTTGGCAGCTCTGGGGTGCAATACTGCCCTCTGCTGGTGACCTTAATAGCAGAACGGGGAGGGGAGGGGAGATGTATTTGTTCCGGCTAAGTAACCGATTTATATATTGGCTTGGCTTTTTCAATCTGAATCCCTTTACCTTTCAGGGGAGGTAATTCTCTACAATGAACAGATTGCCTCAGAGAAAACTACTGTCATAAATGACAGGCCTTTGAAGCCAGAAAGATTATTTGCCCAAGTGTTAATGTTTTCTGTTCAAAGCCCTTGATCCTCGGGGATTAGGTATTACTATTTTTCTTCCATGTGCAAAGCAGAATGGAACTAGAATCTTGAGGGTCATGTATTAGCCCTCCTGAGGCCAGGGAACGCATGGTCTTCGATTTATTTAATGATGTAAGAACAGCCCTACCCAGGGCTCTTTTTGTAGAAAAAGCCCAGCAGGAACTCATTAGCATAATAGGCCACACCCAAGAGCAGGAACTCATTAGCCTATTAGGCCATACCCCTGACAGCACAGCTCATTCGCACATTAGGCCGCACCCCCATGTTACCAGAAGTGTGGTCATCCAGCCACACCCACTTTTAGCTTCTTATTCTGTTTACCTTGCTTGTTGTCAAAACCCAGGGGTTTTTTTGTAGCAGGAACTCCTTTGCATGTTAGACCACACACCCCGAATGTAGCCAATTCCAATGAGTTTCTGCTGTTGGGTGTGGCCTATTATGCTAATGAGTTCCTGCTGGGCGTGGCCAACTCGGGAGCCAGCCGGAACTCCGTTCCTGTGCGTTCCTGCCCAAAAATAGCCCTCAGATCAGTCATCCACCTAGTTCAGCATCCCATCTCACACAGTGGCCAGCCAGTTCCTCTGGAGGGACAACAACAGGGCGTAGAGGCCGAGGCCTTCCCATGATGTTGTCATTCTGGCTCTGGGATTCAGAGGCTTCGTGCCTCTGGATGTGGGGGTTCCCCTCCGTCATCACGGCTAGTAGCCACTTATCCTCCATGAATCTCTCTCATCCCCTTTTAAAGCTGTTTATTCCTGTGGCCCTCACAGCATCCTCTGACAGCGAATTCCACATTTGAGTCACTCTCTGTGTAAAGTGGTATTTCCTTTTGTCCACCCTGAACCTCCTGCCCATCAGTTTCATTGGGTGCCCTCGAGTTCTAGTCTTTTGGGAGCGGGGGGAAATGTCTCTTTGTGAATTGTCTCCACCGTATGCATGATTTCACCAACCTCTATCATGTCCAATGTTCCCTCTAAGCTGTGGAGTCCTGTGAGCAAAAATTCTACTTTGCGAGCTACTGGCATTAAAGTTGTGAGCAGGTGATTTGGCTGCTGCATAAATTAGTTTGCTCTGGAGCCATCCCTTCCTGAGCTAAGACAAAAATTGTGAGCCGGAGGCTAAAAAACTGTGAGCTGGCTCACACTAACTCAGCTTAGAGGGAACACTGGTCATGTCCTCCCCTTAGTTGTCTCTTCTCTCAGCTGGAAAGCCCCAGGCTCTTCAGCGTTTCCTCATAGGGAAGGGTGATCCAGTGTTTTTATTTGAAACAATTCTGCGCTGCCTTTCCATCCTAACAGGGTCCCCCAAGGCAGTGAGCATCACACATTAAGACATTTCACCATTTAAAACATTTAAAATAAAGTCTATATACTGCGGTGGCTCAAGTGGTTAAGACGCTGAACTGCAGGCTGTGGACGGTCGGTAGTTCAGCAGTTCGAGACCCGAGTGTGCCGCATGATGGAGTGAGCTCCCGTCTCTAGTTCCAGCTCCTGCCAACCTAGCAGTTCGAAAGCAAGAAATTGCAAGTAGATAAATAGGTACCACTTAAGTCGGAAGGGAACAGCCTTCCTTGCGCCTCGGTGTTTAGTCATGCCGGCCACATGACCACGGAAACGTCTTCGGGCAGCGCTGGCTCTTCGGCTTTGAAACGGAAATGAGCACCACAACCCTAGAGTCGGATTCGACTGGCTTTCGAGCAAAGGAACCTTTACCTTTACTATATATACAGTAGCTGAATTTAAAAAAGAACAAACCATATAAACAGACATAACAGCGAAAACCACAGTTCAGGGCAATAGCGGTTATTAAAACCTCAGTTATTACCTTTGGTTGCAAAGACATTGCTCTGGAACGATACGTGCAGCAGATGTACTACGACCCCTGCGAAACAGCAGACTCATGTGGTCATCTTCTCCCTCCTCCTCAGTTTTTTTTTAAAAATTGTTTTATCGATGTCTTACATTTCATCCCCACGCATAATTGTGTTCATCAGGTTTACATAACCACACAACAAATACATCCGTTTTCCCCTTTATTACTCCCTCCCCCCCTTACCCGAGTGACCAATTGAAAAAAAGAAAAACCTTATTATATCTGCAACCATGAGCACACCCTATGGAGTTTTACCTATACATCATTATTGCCCCCCCTTCTCTTACCCATCTTATATACCCAAACCACTTCTTCCTTATCTCCAACAATCTTACCTTCCCATGTCTTTCCCTGTTTTAATATCAATAAGATATCCGATTGAATCCGTTCACATAGGTACCAATCCCATCTTTCCAAAGTCCATTTTAATGCATCTTTCCATCCATACGCAATTACCACATGAGCTGCTAGAATCATTGCTTTAAATAAATCCTTTTTAGGTATATCTACTTTATTATTTCCCAAAATTCCCATAAATAACACTTTGTCATTCAGCTCAGTCCTAACGTTACATAAATTATCAACCTTTTCCAGGACCACTTGCCAAAATTCAGTTACCTTAGGGCAGTGATGGTGAACCTTTTAGAGACCGAGTGCCCAAACTGCGACCCAAAACCCACTTATTGATCGCGTGCCCCACAGAGAGGGCTCTGAGTGCCACCTCTGGCACCCATGCCATAGGTTCGCCACCACTGCCTTAGGGCATTCCCACCAAAGATGTGTATAATATCCCCTTACCCTTTTGCAATGCCTGCACTCTGACTTAATTCCCTTAATCACGTAAGATAACTGAGCAGGTGTCCCATACCATTTAAAGATTAACTTCATTCCCAATTCTTTAAATTTTTCCATTTTTATGTCCAGTATTCCCTCCATTAGTCTATTTACCTCCTGTACTGATAGGATCACCTCTTTCTCCCATTTAGATTGTCCTGATCATGAAATCATTATCTTTGTTCAATAGACTATACAATTTCCTTGCAATACCCTTCTTATTTGTCATCTTTAGAACTCAGTTATCTCGATGTTTGCAAAATGTGACGTCTTGTGACATCATGGCTCAGTTTCCCTGCTCCCACGGCATAGCAGCAGAGGCCAACATCTCCTGCAGCCCCTGGTTCCAGCCCTTGTAGTTGTCTGATAACAGGCGGAAGGCTCCCGAGTGAGATTCCCTGACCTGTCCATCCCAGTGTTGCCCGCTCAGGCAGGCAGTAGCACTCCGGTCCCTCCAGCAGAGAGGTCTTCCGCATCACCTGCTGCCTGGTCTGTCTTTACGTGGAGATGCTGGGGATTGGACCCGGGAGCTTCTGTATGAAAAGCAGATGCTCTACCACTGAGCCACAGCCTCTGAGAGGGAGAAAGCAAGGGAGGCAGGGAAACCGAAACAACTCAGCGCAACCGTACGGCTTCTCCATGCTCAATGTCAGCCCAATAATGTGTCAGAAAGGGGGAGGGGGACAGGACTCTGCCATCATGACCAATGTTCCCTCTAAGCTGTGGAGTCTTGGGGGCAAAAATTCTACTTGGTGAGCGACTGGCGTTAAAGGTGTGAGCGAGCGATTTGGCCGCTGCATAAAATGAGCTTGCTCTGGAGCCACCCTTCCCGTGCTAGGACAAAAAGGGGTGAGCCGGAGGCTAGAAAACTGTGAGCTGGCTCACACTCACTCACCTTAGAGGGAACACTGATCATGACCGAAGTCCAACCCGCCGTACAGAACGACTCACGCCTTTCTCATCTTTCTTTCGTTTCCTAACGCAGCCTGCAACGTTTGGTACCTGAATTCTGTGGAGATGGAGTCGCTCACCGGTTACCAAGCCGTGCAGAAGGCCTTGAGTCTGACGCTCGTGCAAGAGCCCCCTCCCATCTCTACCGTGGTCCACTTCAAGGTGTCTGCGCAGGGCATCACGCTGACGGACAATCAGCGGAAGTGAGTGCAGGAAGCGGGGCCCCTTGTCTGTGGGGGGAGCCCTTCCGGATGGTACACTGCACCAGGTCTCGTCAGGGAACTGCAGCCAGTCATGGCCCCGTGCTGGTGGGACATGCAGGCATTTCCCTTTATTCTGTCCTTCATGCTCACAGACCAATGGGCCAGGAGCAGACAAGTCCAGTAGTCCATATGGTACAGAATACGACAATCCAAAGATACAGAAAACAGCCCAGCAACCAGAAATACAAAGCACAAGGAAAAGAATACACCATGACGGATGAAAGTCATTAAAAACCATTGATAAAAGTTTTGCCACAGTCAGAGTTGCGCTTAAGTTGGTATCAGCCAGAAGCTTTGTAACTGCCTCTTGTTCTGAGACACACGTCCCCCGCTTCCGAATATACACTCTGTGACCCATTTATCTCTAGTGAGTTCATACTTCTTACAGTCAATAAAGACATGCCAGATAGCAGGGGTCATTTCGTAGGAAAAGAGGTGCAGGAGCTCATTAGCATAACTCATTTGCATATGCCACACCCCCTGATATCACCAGAAGTGTGTCATAAGGCAACGCCCACCGCTCAGGCTCCACTGGACTGTTTTGGATTGCTAGCTATGCGGGGGAGGGGGGGACGTGCCGATCTGTCCTCGCAGAGGAGGGAGAGCTTGTACCTGAATAAAACTTGGTCTTAAAGGTGGACTGTTTTGGAGCGGGGGGGCAGGGGGGGCTCTGCAACTTACCTGGCTGCTTCTTGCTCTGACTGAGGGCTGCTGGGAGCAGGGGGTGGGGCTTGTTGCATGTGCCCACTCCCTGGGCTCTTTACTGCCTGAGCTCCGCTCCTGTGCGCTCCTGCAGGAAATGACCCCTGCCAGATAGTATCCTGATTCCATGATTTACAATCACAAAATAGTTCAGAAAAGGGAATCCCTAGGATTTGCACTTTATTCCATTTGTGAATGTGTGCATTTTTTTAAAAAACCCACATCTTTTAAGTGACCAGTTTTAATGGTGTCTGCTTGCTTTTTAGTGTCTCCTTTTAGTCACGTCAGCTTGTTTTTTAGTGGCTTCTTTGATAACTTTGTTTTGCTTCTTTTTTTGTTTTTTACGGCTCGGGGTTATTGCTCTCTTCATCAGCTGCCTCGAGTGGGTCCCCGTAGAGGCCGCGTATAACGTTTCCTAAGCGAAGCCTCGACCTAGATGGCCCAGGCTAGCCTGATCTCGTCAGAGCTCGGAAGCGAAGCAGGGTCGGCCCCCGGTGAGGACTTGGGTGGGTGTCCACACTTGCGACACAAAGGCAGGCAATGGTAGACCCACCTCTGTTCGTCCCATACCCTGAAAACCCTCTGGGATGGCAGAAAGTGGGCGACTCGACAGGGATTTGCCACCACCAAAATAAATAGATAAATTGATTTAAAAGGTACTGTGTGAGATGAAATGTGCCCTCGGCATTTTAAATTGTGATATGGGGCTGCGTAGATTGGCTAATTGCTGTCCAACTTGGAGGAAGGGAGAGGGAGTAGAATTTAGGGTTTGTAAAAAGAAGAGGAATAAGAGATTGACTTTGTACTTGGGTGGGTGTCCACACTTGCGACACAGAGGCAGGCAATGGTGGACCCACCTCTGTTCGTCCCGTACCCTGAAAACCCTCTGGGATGGCTGAAAGTGGGCGACTCGACAGGGATTTGCCACCACCAAAATAAATAGATAAATTGATTTAAAAGGTACTGTGTCAGATGAAATGTGCTCTATGCAT
>NW_015164249.1:332834-333812 GCF_001447785.1 Gekko japonicus
TGCCATTATACCCGAAGAAGAAGAAGAAGAGGAAGAGGAGGGGGAGGAGGAGGAGTAGGAGATTGGATTTATATTCTGCCCTTCACTACCCAAAGGTGTCTCAGAGCGGCTTACGAACTCCTTTCCCTTCCCCTCCCCACAACAGACACCCTGTCAGGTAGGAGGGGCTGAGAAAGCTCTTGACAGAAACTGCTCTTTTTCAAGAACAGCTCTTATCAGAACTATGGCTTGCCCAAGGTCATCCAGCCAGGTGCGAGTGGAGGAGTGGGGAATCAAACCCGGTTCTCCCAGATTAGAGTCCGCGCACTTCACCACAACACCAAACTGGCTCTCATGAGCAGAAATCTTGGTATTTATTCCGAAGATGTCTGTGTTGCCTCTGCAGAGGGAGAAAGAGAGGGTGGTGAAAGCAGTCGAGGACAGATCTCAGCTGCCACAGGGCATGTTGATTCTGGAGGCTTGAGCTGCCTGGAGGGAGGGGAGGATAGATTCTATTTCGTTCTTTAGGCAACGGCCCCGGCAAAAGTGGTCTTGCCTGTGAGGCACTTGGCCCACACCCGCTTGTTTTGCAGTCCCCAGGCAGGCAGCAAACGCGGTAGGTTTGAGCTGCGTTTGTGTGGCATTCAGCTGGGGAAACCCAGGCAGGGAAGATTTCACTTGCTCACTAGATGCCACCTCCCGGTGGAAAAGTCTGGGGTGGCTTACGAGCACTCTAGCAGCTGCCATTCCGCCCCATCTCCTAAATTATTAAAAACAAGTGGGGTAACTGCAAGGTCTCACAGGGGGAATCTTATCCCACCCTCCCCCTCTCCACACAGCTTTTCCTTTTTCTGTCCCCTGCCCCGGTTCGAACTGCTAGGTTGGCAGGATTATTAAAAACAAGTGGGGTAACTGCAAGGTCTCACAGGGGGAATCTTATCCCACCCTCCCCCTCTCCACACAGCTTTTCCTTTTTCTGTCCCCTGCCCCGGCAACCCC
>NW_015164249.1:333861-334004 GCF_001447785.1 Gekko japonicus
CCACCACCCGGTTTCTGCCGACAGGCCCCTGGAGCCTGAGACCGCTAGTAACTCCAGTTGTAAATAACTTCCAGTATTACTCAACCTATTTTTTTTGGTGCCCTCTCTCATCTTTCCCAGGCTCTTCTTCCGGAGGCACTATC
>NW_015164249.1:335534-341623 GCF_001447785.1 Gekko japonicus
TGACGCTGAGTCAACAGCGTCTTCTGGACAGATTCAACGCACGGCCAGAGTCAAAGTGGAATTAAATCATTTTTTATTAAGTTCCACATGCATTCAGAAGAATTCTCACATCTTTTGTAATCTAACTCCGTTCACTGGCTCATGGCGGAAAGGATTGCGCGTCCCACCTCCTTGCCGTTTTGAGAGAACAAAGGCCCACAGGAAGAGAGCTTGTAAAACGCTAATCTTCGCCTCCGTGTGTTGGATGCTGTGGGATGCCTAACTAAAGACTTCAATTCCCAGGAACCACTGCTCTTAAAGATATATGGTAGTTCTAACTGAAGACTTCAATTCCCAGGAACCACTGCTCTTAAAGATATATGGCAGTTCTACTTCACTACAGTTTAAACGCTGGCTGGGGCAGCACAGGTCCCAAAGGCGGCACACAGATCGGTGAATGTTCTTCGGGGCCCGTCCTGTCAGTGACTGCCATCGTCTGCTGCTGTCAGTCTCCCTCCCCATCGGAACTGGAAGTGTTGAGTGTTAAGGGTGGGGTTGCCACATTCCCTCCCCCCACAACTGGCGGAGGGTAGGGGGAGTTCGTGTTGCCAGAGCCAGGCTGGGGAACCCCGGGAGATTTCGGGGTGGAGAAAGACAGGGACTTCAGTGGGACACAGTCAATGCTCCCTCTAAGCTGTGGAAGTCTTGTGAGCAAAAATTCTACTTTCTGAGCTACCGGCATTAAAGTTGTGAGCAAGCGATTTGGCTACTACATAATTTAGTTTGCTCTAGAGCCATCCCTTCCTGAGCTCAGACAAAAATGTGTGAGCCAGAGGCTAAAAACCTGTGAGCTAGCTCACACTGACTCAGCTTAGAGGGAACACTGGACACAGTGCCATGGAGTCCACCCTCCAAAGCATCCGTTTCCTCCAGGGGAACTGATCTCAGTCGTCCGGAGATGCGCTGTCATTCCGGGGGATCCCCAGGTGGCCCCCCCCTGGAGGCTGGCATCCCTAAGCAAGGAGGGTGAGGTTTGCAGTCTGACTGCATTTGTAATGCGGAGGAAAGGGGAGCAGCGTGTGCGGGGCAAGGGTCGCCTGTCTCCCAACTTGGATGGCAGAGATGTATTTTTTTAATTCCCCCCTGGAGGCTGGCATCCCTAAGCAAGGAGTGTGAGGTTTGCAGTCTGACTGCATTTGTAATGCGGAGGAAAGGGGAGCAGCGTGTGCGGGGCAAGGGTCGCCTGTCTCCCAACTTGGATGGCAGAGATGTATTTTTTTAATTTATTTGTCATGGGCCCCTCTCGCCAAGACTCAAGGCAGGGTCCGTGGCATGAAACCATGTACTCTAATGGCACAAGACTTCTGATCGGCAGCGCAGTTACAAAAATTAGGTTATATGAATGATCAACGGTACAAAAGCATATCAGACATGAAACGTCAAGTGATGCAGAAAATAGAATTACAGAAGTAGGAGACAATGTTGTAAGAGCCAGATAATATGTACAACAGACAGAGGATACATAGCATGCCCGGTGGCCCAGGCTGCAGCCCTGTTCTGTCAGTGTCTTGGCTGGCAAGAATTGGAATGAAAAGAGGGTGAACAGGGGTTTTTTGGGGGGGGGGATATGAGAGGATTTTGGAAGGTGGGGGTCATGCAGGAAGGGTGTCGGAGCCGAGCTGAAATTCCATAGGGCGCTGTTGTTGAAGAGATTTTGGGAGGCACGGTGTGGAATTAAGGGGACGTGTTGGGGTTGGATGATGAGTATTTTGTGAGAGCTAGTGAGTGCTATCACCACTCACCCCCTCCTCCCACATGAGAAGGAGCCTTGCCAACCATTCGAGTCGATGGCCCCGCTCTGAATAGTGCAGAGTGAAATTCGAAATGAAGTCCTGGGTGGGTTTAAATGCTCCTAAGAGAGAATGATGCCCCACTTCAAGGGGGAGGGGTTAGTAGCGAGAGACCCTGCCCCAAAGCTGACCCACTGAGATGCGACCCGGCTTCCCATGTGAAGACAAAAATCGTGCCGATAAAATGGCTTCCGCTGCCACCCGACGACTTGAAGACGGTAGAAGCGGAGATCCTTTCTTCCAGAGTGATCCTCTGGAGAAACTGGCGCTCTGCAGAGAGCACGAAGAATCGTACAGGAGTGGAGTCCCTGGGATGAGCAGCGGCTGGTGGCCTTTCAGAGATCACCTCTTCTCACGGAGAAACCCCTGACAAAGCTATCCAGGAAACTCCGGGGACCCAGAACACCCAACCAGTGTTTTTTGGCCTCCAGAGTCCTCCAGTTATTGGTTCCCCAGTACGGCCCTTCTCTGTCCTCCATCCCAGTGGTTGCCAACCTTTTTGGTATGGTGACCCACCAGTCCAAACCAACTGGCTGTGGTGACCCCTCCGGGGCTGGCCCAAGGTGCTTCTTGCACCCGAGGCAGACTGTGACCTTTGGCACCCGTCTAGTTCAGCCGTTCCATTTTCTGCAACGGGGAACCGCTTGTTTCTGAGAAATCAACAACCATCGCACAAAGGGGGCCCCTTGCCTCCACGGTGAACCCAAAGCAAGTGGCATTCTGACACGCACAGCCTTGGCACACGGAGATTAGAGGCGCCGTCTAATATAGAAGTGACATTTTAGGCTTTAACTGATGTAATGTAGATTTAAAGCCAGTCTGGCGTAGTGGTTAAGTGCGCGGACTCTAATCTGGGAGAACCGGGTTTGATTTCCCCACTCCTCCACTTGCAGCTGCCGGATGACCTTGGGCAAGCCACAGGTCTGTTAGAGCTGTTCTCTCAGAGCTCTCTCCGCCCCGCCTACCTCACAGGCAGTGTTCCCTCTAAGCTGAGTTAGTGTGAGCTAGCTCAGTTTCTTAGCCCCTGGCTCACACATTTTTGTCTTAGCTCAGGAAGGAGGGCTCCAGAGCAAACTCATTTATGCTGTAGCCAAATCGCTCGCTCACAACTTTAATGCCAGTAGCTCACAAAGTAGAATTTTTGCTCACGAGACTCCACAGCTTAGAGGGAACATTGCTCACAGGGTGTCTGTTGTGGGGAGGGGAAGGGAAAGGAGTTTGTAAGCCACTGTGAGACTCCCTTGGGTAGCGAAGGGCAGGGTATAAATCCAGTCTCCTCTCCTCTTCTTCTAAAACTGCAGAATGTTGAAATTTGTTGTCTGTCCGCTTGGTGGAAGCCACCCTGAGCCCCGCTTGTGGCGAATGGAGCGGGATACGAAATGGGCGAACGAGTGAATGAATGGATGGATAGATTCCAGCCTTTGACCACCCTCTCCTTCTCCATCACTCCCTCTAATCAGCGCTACGATTCTAAGAAACTCGCTCTAGCAACCATCAGGACATATTTTACTTGATGGACATGTATACAAAGTGAATAAAAAATGCCAACTAATGTGTGACACGGAAAATAACTCTTTTCGGGGTCAGATCTTGGTTTCCGAAATACGAAAGAGGGCAACGGAAAGGGCAGGGGTGGCCACCGGGGGAGGGGTGGCCCACAGCCTCCTTTCGTCAACTTAACGACCTGCTTTTGGATCCTAACCCACAGGTCGGTAAACCCCGCTCTAACCCACTCCTCCTGCTTTTGTGCTTTCTGCAGGGTCTTCGGGTTTGTCGCGAGGAAACAAGGCAGCGCCACGGACAACGTGTGCCACCTGTTCGCGGAGCACGATCCGGAGCAGCCAGCCAGTGCCATCGTAAACTTTGTATCAAAGGTCATGATCGGTTCCCAGAAGAAGAACTAACGAAGCATCCTTCACACGCTCACCGGAAGGTGGCCGGGACAAAGCTGGTCTCCGCACCTCCCTGTTCCCCCAAAAGACAAGTAGGAAGGCTCTTCTGCATAGCAATACAAGGAGCGCCGCCCGCTCTTTGGTAAACTGTCAGATCATTTGTAACACTTGGTGGAGAAAGGAGCTGGAAAGCCATCAAGAGGATCCCGAAGCCCGTGTTGGAACTAGCCGTGGAAGGAAGAGGGGCGCTTGAGAGCTGAAGTCCCCTTCCAAGCAGTTTTCAGTCTTCTGATTCTTTGGTCCGGGTGGGGATAGGGGTTAGGGGTTGGGAGCACGGGGCGAGATGGTGGAGAAGGTGTTCTCCCCCCTTCGGCAAGACAGATCGTTCTGGTGTGCACACCTTACGGGAGGAATCTGTATGCTCTGAGGGCACAACTACCCATTGTAACAGAACCGCAGTGTCCCCCAACTATAGTGTAGAGGGACGGGGGAGCGGGGGTCAGACGGCGGACGGGGGAGCGGGGGTCAGAAATCCCCCCACTGTCCACTTCCCTGAATACCCCCCCCCCCAATCTACATGGCTTTAAAATATTTCCTTTCCACATAAAACCAGAAGTAAGCCCAGTTGGTGGTCCGTAGGAGTGCATTTGTAGCAGAGAATCAGTGCGTACGTGTGCGGTTATACTGAGCGTCCCTCCCTTTTGACCACGCGCTTCTCACTTGCAAGCCACCTGCCTTCACATTTGCGTTTTCTTCCGAGAGAGGGTTTGGGAGCACACCTCAGCTGGGGTAATGGACTGCTGCTGCTAGATACTCGCTATAGTCGCATCGGCGGTAGCTGTCGTTTGTTCAGGCTCTTCCCTTTGTTTTTATGGCAGCAATGGAAGTCAAGCTTAAAAGGGAATAAGGTATGTTTGGAGGAGATTGGTGCAGGTTTGTTTGGGAAGGTGCAGAGAGAGAGAGAGAGAGGGAAGGAGGGAAAGCTGGTAAGAAAGAAATATGTGGTTCAGGAGATCTGCCTAGTGCGTGTAGCGTAAGAAAGACTTTGGACTTGTTTGAGGGCTGGGGCGGGGTGGTTACAAGGCACGAGATAACGGGGGATATGTGCGAGGTGTTATTTTTATGTTGCCGTGTTTATATGAAGAATTAAGCAGGGAAAGTAATGTCGTTTTTGACGACCGCAGGATAAAAATGAGGGAAAAGCGCATCGAAATGGGTTTTGTATAATTTATAATATATATTACATGTTTGTTGGGGGTTTTTTTGCTTCTGCCAGATTATTTATAGTGTAAAACGGATCTCTGTCATATAGATGTTCGGAATCTGGGCATGCCGTTGAGCTTTGCTAACGTAGAAGGACCCTTCCGAAGTTCAGCTTTTATGCTCGCCGTTCGTTCTGCCCGGGCTTCCGCAGAAGACCCACGCACTGTGCTCTTCGGCATGTCGGCCAGCTTGCTTGCGCTTTGCAGTAAAAGTAGAGTTTCATATTCTCGCTGTAAGGGGGGGGGCATTCGCTTCCTTTTACAGTAAGTGCATTCCTATCATTTTCTACTTTCAAAAGCAACAATGCTACTTTATATATTTTTTAAAAAATTTGAAATACAGTTTATTATGAATGGGCTTTAGGCTAATTTCCCCCCCCAAAAAAAACTCCCACCAAAAATTGGAATAATCTTTTTTTTTTAAGTTCCAAAGGGAAAATATGTATTTTTGGTGCACTTATTACATACCGGAAGGTCTGTAGTTCAGCAGTTCGAGACCCGAATGCCACCTGACGGAGTGAGCTCCTGTCTCTGGTTCCAGCTCCTGCCAACCTAGCAGTTCGAAAGCAAGAAATTGCAAGTAGATAAATAGGTACCGCTTCGGTGGGAAGGTGACAGCGTTCCATGCACCTCGGTGTTTAGTCATGCTTGGCACATGACCATGGAAACGTCTTCGGACAGCGCTGGCTCTTCGACTTGGAAACGGAGATGAGCACTGCCCCCTAGAGTCAGATTCAACTTGCTTTCAAGCAAGGGAAACCTTTACTTTACCTTTACTTTGACCATCTGACCCATCTCATGTGACCAAATATTCCAGTGCAGAGTATTTTTAGACACTTCCGGAGACTTTTTAATGCTCTGAGATTGGCTTTGGTGTTGCTTGGGAGTCGTTCTTGGGGCTCCTTCACAGCCAGGCGTAGCAGACTGGGGAGCCACTACCCCGTGGTACGATTCCACACTACAAGGGAACACCTCTGAATAGGCAGCCGTCGAGGCAGTCTTGCTCGGTTGGGTTTTCCCATTCAGTCAGCCTCCCGGGCCACTCTGTGCCTGTCTGAGTGTTTGATCATCAGACCTCTGCAGTCAAAATAGAGGAGCGATTAGAC
>NW_015164249.1:341934-354319 GCF_001447785.1 Gekko japonicus
CAGTCAGCCTCCCGGGCCACTCTGTGCCTGTCTGTGTGTTTGATCATCACACCTCCGGAGTCAAAATACAGGAGCAATTAGACTCCCCATGGCCACATTTCCCTCGTTGCAAAGGAACAGGCTGGAATCCAGAAACGGGAAAAGAAAAACAAAGGCACGTTGACTGTGTAAGTCCCAAAGAAGGACATCGAAGGGTCTGAGGAGGCTCACGAGATTTCTGTATATGTGATTGTCTCTAGCATTGGGCTTTTGTGATGCTGGGTTTATATGCATGGAAATGCTGCCTGTCAACCCATGGTCAGGTTGGACCGAGCATGCTGGACTCCACGGTGTGAACAAAATTGGCTGCTTCTACTACCCTCCACTTATTCCTGCAAAAATGCTTGTTTCAAAGATGGTGTCTCAACATGGCATTGGATATTGTGGGTCTGTTTCGCTAGCGGAGTCACTGTTCCCCTAAGATGCATCTTGCGACAGAGGAACGCCCCTTCTGCCAGAGGCAAAGTTCTTCCTGCCGGAGGAATGGCAGAGAGCCAGTTTGGTGTAGTGGTTAAGTGCGCGGACTCTAATCTGGGAGAACCGGGTTTGATCCCCCACTCCTCCACTTGCACCTGGCTGGATGACCTTGGGCAAGCCGTTGTTCTGGCACAGCCGTTCTTGAAAAAGAGCAGTTTCTGCCAGAGCTCTCTCAGCCCCACCTACCTCACAGGGTGTCTGTTGTGGGGAGGGGAAGGGAAAGGCCGCTCTGAGACTCCTTTGGGTAGTGAAGGGCGGGGTATAAATCCAATCTCCTCTTCTTCGCTTCTTCATCGGGCCCAGTCCATTTTCATCCAGTTTGTAATCTTTACACAGTTTGAAATAGCTTTCTTTGGTTGAGGCAGAAATAGGAAAAGGTTCCCGAGCATAACTTTGGGCAGGATTTCATACGGTCGCCATTTTGAACCTCACAAGTAAAGGTACCATCGGAGCACCCAAGACAAGTTTCCCCCTTTCATCCTCCCTGTTGTCTGAAACACTCACCAAATGAACCAGTTCTGCACAGTCAAGTCCTCGATGGCCGCTCCGCCGGCTTAGCGCCAACGACTTCCACAGCCATTCCGGTAGTTCCTTGGGACCAGTTAGAATCATAGAATCATAAAATGTTAGAGTCGGAAGGGACCTTGCAGGTAATCTAGTCCAACCCCCTGCACTGTGCAGGAGCACAGCTGAAAGATAGCCCTACAACATACCCGAAAGATGGTCGTCCAGCCTCCGCTTGAAAACGTCCAGCGAAGGAGCATCCACCACCTCCCGAGGCAGTCTATTCCACTGCTCAACCACTCTTACAGTTAGGAAGTTTCTCCTGATTTTTAGCCGGTAACGACTCCCTTGTAATTTCCACCCATTAGATCTGGTCTTGCAATCCGGAGGTGTATACAGAATTAAGAGTTGATTGAATGAATACTTCAGGTGCTCCCGTTTCAGTTTCTCCTTTGCCAGGCTTGGATGTCCTTCGTGGTTGACGAGTTCCTCAGTAGCTACGGAGGACCTGATTTCTGCTGCCTGCATTTCTCTTCTTCTGCGGGATGGATACTGATGGGGATCAAGTTTGGTGCACCATTACTGAAGGGCACCCCTTAGACCGGGGAGTGACTGATCACTTTTGCTCTTTTGGGGTCATCTTTTGCCTTGACAGCGGCCAGTGAAATAACTCTTTTGGGGGCACCAGGAGACCAGCACTGGGGGGGGGGGGGAGACACAAAACATAGAAAGTCTGTTGAGCAATGGACGAGAATTGTCACCGAGGGAACCTCTCTGACCTGCGTAGCACCGTAATCTCTGTTTTTAGGTATGAAACACACACGAAACAGATTAAGCACAGGGGCACCAGACACACATTTCACGTGATTTGGGATTGTGGGAACTACAGTGGTCCATTGAGCACTTTTTTTTCTTTCCCGAGATTTTTGACAGTTGTATGTATCGAGTCTTCACAGGTAATGCCAGCAAAGTTGCCACTTGTATTTATCCAAGCTCCTATTAACCTCCTTGTTCAGTGTATTACTGTACTCCTGCAGTGTTAATATATATATATATATATTTTAAAAGAGAGGCTCTAAGCCATGGGTGCCTTCTTTGGGGGCACAGCTGTCACGTGGCTTCCCATTTATTTCAGCAAACTCATTTGCGAGTGGTGTCCTCTGGGCCGCGCTGCGTGTTTTTAATAACGAAATGGTTCCTGTTTATTCAACGGTATCATTTAAAAAAAGAAAAGAAAAAAGGTTTTCTTATCTGCCTTATATATTAGCATTTTTTCTCCGCCTTTCTTCAAAACATGTATAAAAATATCCATTGTGTAAATGAATGTTCCATAAATTCTATGTATAGTCATTTATCTCGACCTTTTTGAAACATCTCCTCTATTCAGATTCTAATAAATAAGAATTTTATAAATCTAATTCTACAAACTGGTACTCGGTATCTGCTTTTAAGCTGGTGGGGTTACGTGGAGGCTTGGCCGCTGTGCTGATGGCAGACTTCATCGCAGACTCGGAGAATATGCACAGACAGTTCCGTGACGACATCACTGGGGCAAATACTTCTTAACTGTTTGCTCACTTCTTAATGGTATGCCGAGTTGTTCTCGTGTGGGTGACTAGTTGCTGCTGCTCATGTGGCCAGTTTGGTGTCGCGGACTCTAATCTGGGAGAACCGGGTTTGATTCCCCACGCCTCTGCATGCAGCTGCAGGTGTGACCTTGGGTCAGTCACAAGTTCTCTCAGAACAGTTCTCTCGAGGGGATTTCTCAAAAGAGCTCTCTCAGCCCCCGGTTCTCCCAGGTTAGAGTCCACACTCTTAACCACTACACCAAATTGGCTCTCTCCACTGGCCGCTCAGTGGGCCTTATTCCTGCGTCATTCTAACTGCCCAATCAGGTCCCGGTGGCAGTGAAGTCTAGAAGAGTCCATGGTGGTGCAGTGGTCACAGGGCTGGACTGCGAACTGGGAGAGCCAGGTTCACATTCCTACTACACTATGGAGGCTCGCTGGGTGGCCTTGGGCCAGTCACCCTCAGCCTAACCAGCCAGCATAGTGTCGGGCTTAACAGTGGCCTTCTCTAACCTGGAGAACTGGGTTTGATTCCCACTCCTCTATGTGCGACCAGCTGGGTGACCTTGGGTCGGTCACAGTTCTCTCAGAGCTCTCAGCCCCACCTACCTCACAAGATGTCTGTTGTGGGGAGAGGAAGGGAAGGTGGTTGGAAGCCACTCGGAGACTCCATCAGGTAGTGAAGAGCGGGGTATAAAAAACAGCTCTTCTTCTGCCTCTCAGGGTTCTTGTCGTGAGGGTAAAATAGAAGAGAATGACATAAGCAGTTTTTTAGGTCTACATTCAGGAGAAGGGAGGAATAAATGATGTAAATAAAAAGTTAAATCACTCTGTGAGGGAAATACTTCCTTTTGCCCTTGATGAATCAAGTGTCCATTGACTAGGTGGCTGTCAGCCACCGTGCCCCACCTCCCGGAGGAACCGCAGAGGCCTCAGACTTGTGGGAGAGGAGGAGGTTACGTCACCACCCTCTTCTCTCCCTTGGCAGGTCAGACAATACACTCTCTCTCTCTGCTTGTCTGCTCTCATGTCTCCTCGGCCTCTGCTTTCGGTCCTCTTTTATTCCCTCTTCATGTCACCTGTCTCCCTCCTGTGCTCCACCCTTCCCCAGGGCCCCGCCCCCTCTTATGCTGGACGCTGAGCCGTGGGCGTGGCGTCTTCCCTGCTCGCTCGCCCTCGGCCCGAAGGTTGTGCAGACTCTGCGCTTCTCCCTCCCCAAGCTGCTCTGGGCCGTGGGCAGGCGCCCGGTGCGGTTCCCTTTTTTCCTCTGGAGGCTTCCTTCCCCCTGGTCTGTCTCTCGTCTGGGGTGGAGTCGTCCTGAAGATCTGTTGGCATCCCGTTGGGGCTTGGGGGACTCACGGCGTCGGGGTCGGTCGCCCCTGCCTTTCTGTGAGTGCCATGGGGGTCGGGAAACGTCCCGGGCGGCAGCGGCCATCCCTGGGGAGGCTCGCCTTCGGGACATATACCCCGCCCTGCCCGCCCAGGCCCGTAGCTACAGGGGGGCATCTCAGGGCCCGGCCCCCTGTCTTACCGCCAAGGCCCCCTGACTTGCTATCCAGCCCAGGTGCTCCCTTGGGCGGGGGTGCCCCCTGACTTATTCAAAGGCCCCCCGAATTTAAAAAATCCTGGCTACAGGCCTGCCCCCCCCCCATGAGCTAAGGCAGCTTACAACATAAAAACCCTAAAACAATAGATGGCAGTGATCGATGACGACAAAAACCCAGGCCCCTTGTCAGGTAGGGATGGTTCCCCCCAAGAAACTCCAGTGCCAAAGTCGTTTCCAGAACAACAGGAAGTACTTCTTCACCCAAAGAGTGATTAACACTTGGAATTCACTGCCACAGGAGGTGGTGGCGGCTACAAGCATGGACGGCTTCAAAAGGGAATTAGATAAGCATATGGAGCAGAGGTCCATCAGTGGCTATTAGCCACAAGGTATAGATAGGGGCTCTGGGGCAAGTGATGCTCTGTCTTCTTGGTGCTTGGGGGGGGGTCAACAGTGGGAGGGCTTCTGGTGTCCTGGCCCCACTGGTGGACCTCCTGATGGCACCTGGTATTTCTGGCCACTGTGTGATACAGAGTGTTGGACTGGATGGGCCCTTGGCCTGATCCAACATTGGCATCTCTTATGTTCTTAACAGGGCCACTGGGAAAGGGGCCACGGACAGGGTGAGGCCGGAATGATTGGATGTCCGCTGCCTCACCCAAAGGCCTGGCGGAACAGCTCCGTTTTACAGGCCCCGCGGAACCGTAAGAGTCCTGCAGGGCCCTGATCTCAGGTGGGAGCCTGTTCCACCAGGCCGGGGCGAGGGCTGAAAAAATCCTCACCCTGGTCGAGGCTAAGCGGATGTTCCTTGGGCCGGGGACCAGCAGGGGGGCGCTGGTTTTACAGGCCCCGCGGAACCGTAAGAGTCCTGCAGGGCCCTGATCTCAGATGGGAGACTGTTCCACCAGGCCTCACCCTGGTCGAGGCTAAGCGGATGCTCCTTGGGCCGGGGACCACCAGGGGGCGCTGGTCAGAAGAGCGTAAATCTCTCTGGAGCGCATGTGTTGAGAGGCGGTCCCAGTCCAAGGCTCCCTCTAAGCTGTGGAGTCTCGTGAGCGAAAATTCCACTTTGTGAGCTGCTGGCATTAAAGTTGTACGCCAGCGATTTGGCTACTGCATGAACCAGTTTGCTCTGGAGCCCCCCCCTTCCTGAGCTGAGACCAAAACGTGTGAGCCGGAGGCTAAGAAACTGTCAGCTGGCTCACAATAATTCAGCTTAGAGGGAACACTGGGTCCACAGGCATGATGCTCCCAGGCTTTATAGGGCTTTAAAGGTCAAAACCTTTTATGTATTTGTCGAATGTTCTCCCTTTTATAATGCCAATAAAGGTCAACTAAAACTAAAGGTCAAAACTGTAACCATGCGCCAGATGGGCCTGCCGGAAAACAACAGCCGACTCCGAAGGCCACCGGAAGAGGAAGAGCCGAGCCGAAGCCCAAAAAAAGCCGAAGAACAGTGAGTCCCACCATTGGGTGCCGGTAGGGCAGTGCCCACCCCTGACGATGTGGCCATAGCTAGGGATAAATGAAACTGTGTAAGCCGCTCAGAGACCCCCCCGGGGTTCGAGCGGGATACAAGTCGAAAGCATAAATAAATAAATATATAAATAAATAAACCCTGAACTGGATCCGGTATTTGATCGGCAGCCAGTGCCGTTGATGCGACACTGGCTGAACGAGCGTCTGCACAGGCGTTGCCATTAGCAGGCATGCCGCTGCATTCATAATAATATAATCTTTCCATTTATTAATTGCTCAATCCATGCAGAGCTGCCGCCTCTGAGCGATATACAGTTACTCATGAATTTCACATGGGACTAACAATGCTGGGGGTAAGGGAAGACAACATATATCAAATCATACACATGTTTTCGTAGTCAACGGAGTTAGTCAGCTGCAAGGTCCAGGCGTGTTCCGGCAGCATTCTGCACTAGCTGCAATTTCTGGATCAGGCTCGAGGGCTTTTCAGACCTTTCACATCTAGGCCATTATACAAGAGTCCGAAGTCTTTGCAGAGGGCAGTAAGGCAGCCTCCACCTACCTCACAGGGTTGCTGTCAGGATAAAATGGAGGAGTGGGAAAAGATGTAAGCTACTTTGGGTCCTCCATTGGGGAGAAAGGCAGGGCATACATGAAACAAACCGATGTTCTCCCTGCTCCATCTCAAGACTTTCCCCAGCTTCGTTGGCAAGAAGACCTACAGATGAACATGACGGATCTCCTTTGGAATAAGATCTGGGACTCATCGGTTAACCACTCAAGAAATTTTACAATCCGCTTACAATCCTTTAAGCTAATTACGTGTTGGTATTATACTCCGGGAAAAGTTGCATAAGATAAACCCAACAATCAGCCCTCAATGTTGGAAGAGTTGTGGAAGCATAGGGACGTATTTTCATTGCTGGTGGGAGTGTTCCATTATACAATCGTTCTGGAGTGATGTTATTGGACATATAAATGAAATCACCAATCAAATCTTACCGATTTGTCCTAAATTGTCTCTTCTTGATTGGGTGGATCTGGCTACAACTACGTTGGCCCAAAAATAACTCTCTTCCAGGCTGCTGGCAGCAGTAAGGCTAACAATTGTCTCTGGAAATCTGGCTCTTCCCCCTCGTTGCAACTATGGTTTGAAAAAATCTGGGACCAATATATTTTAGAAAAACTGACTCAAATTACTCAGAATGCTAATGTTGATACGTCAAGGGTTTATGCACAATTTGTTGCAATTTGGTCAAGGGTTCTCAATTTTGTGTCAGAAAAGGACATTCTTCCTTCCGAAGAGGCATACATTCCCTGGATACGATTTTAAACATATTCATTCACTACGTATGTACTGGCAGTGTTCGTCTAACTTTTTTCATGATCAATCACCATATCTTTATCTTTTGTGTTTTAATGCACCGTTCACGCGTAAAGAGGTTAGGCGGTTATAGTGCGGTTAAGCTGATAGTATTGGTAAAGGGTTATGTTTATCTTTAAGGAGTTATGTTTGTGTTACATTTGTTTTGTAATGTGCCTGTTTTCATTGCTGTCCCATTATGGTTTTTCTTAATAAAAAATAATATTAAAAAAAGACTTTCCCCAGCCATTTTGGTCTTCTCCCTGGTCCCTTCTGTCATGAATTTTCAGGGTCCATTGATGCACACGAACCCCGCACAGATTCTGCCAAGCAAATGCAGAATCCTACCTTTGCCACCATCATGTGTGAGGGCTGAGGCATGTGTTAAGGTTTCACAGGGCAGGCTGCCAGTTTGGTGTAGTGATTAAGTGCACGGACTCTAATCTGGGAGAACCGGGTTTGATTCCCCACTCCTCCACTTGCACCTGGCTGGATGACCTTGGGTCAGTCACAAGCTCTGGCACAGCTGTCCTTGAAAAAGAGCAGTTTGTGTCAGAGCTCTCTCAGCCCCACCTCCCACACAGGGTGTCTGTTGTGGGGAGGGGAAGGGAAAGGAGTTTGTAAGCCGCTCTGAGACTCCCAAGTGAAGGGTGGGGTATAAATCCAATCTCTTCTTCTCTCTTCTTCTTCTTCTCTGTGGGGTACTGGATTAGATTACCTGCAAGTACAGGTGGGTAAATCAGTCAGATAGGATACCAACTTCTAAATTTGCAGGCGTTCAGCCCCTCCTGTGACTCAAGAGCATGGAAACCTTATAAAGACAATGGGCTGCATCCCACCTGTGCCAGGTAACCTGGGTTGCCAGCTTCCAGGTGGTAAAGGAAAGGTTATGTTACCCGAAATGAGCTGAGAATGATCCAGATACCACGTCCCCAGACAGGATAGTTTCTGAACTGGATTCTTTGGCCTGAAATATTTCATTCAATGGCTAGGGCTTCTTATATTTGAACTTTTCATATACGGATGTTTGTGATGCTTATTCAAATCTCTTTTCGTACATGGATGTAATGCCTTATAGAATTGGCCACCTAGCCAGTTTGGTGTAGTGGTTAAGTGCGCAGACTAATGTGGGAGAACTGGGTTTGATTGTCCACTCCTCTATTTGCAGCTGCTGGATGACCTTGGGTAAGGCATAGTTCTGTCAGAGCTGTTCTCTCAAGGGCAGTTCTCTCAGAGCTCTCTCAGGCCCGCCTACCTCATAAGGTGTCTGTTGTGGGGAGGGGAAGGGAAAGGAGTTTGTAAGCCGCTCTGAGACTCCAAGTGAAGGGTGGGGTATAAATCCAATCTCCTCCTCCTCCTCCTCCTCCTCCTCCTCTTCTATTAATACAATGATAGGATCACACAGTGTATTTATGAAAACACTTTAGTGAAAGAATTTACAACACTGTACATTGATGATTTTTGTGCTTTTTAACCACCGTTTCTTGTTCTCAGTAGATAGCTTCCAGGCGGAGATCTCCCACTAACATGACTAATCTCCAGGCAGTAGACAGGCAAGAGAGATCAGTTCCCCTGGAGAAAACGGCCACTTTGGAAGGTGGACTTTATGGCATCGTACCCCAGTGAAGCCCCTCCCCAAACCCCGCCCTCCCCAGGCCCCACCCCCAAAATCTTGAGGTTGTTCCCGTCTTGGAGCTGGCAACTCTAAATGCAACAGATGAGTCCAATCTTGCCAGATCTCAGGAGCTAAGCAAGGGTCGGCGCTGGTTAGTATTTGGATGGGAGACCACCAAGGGAGTCCAGGGTTGCTACGCAGAGGCAGGCCATGGGAAAAACCCCTCTGGACTTTTTTTGGCCTAGAAAACTCTACAGGGTCGCCATAAGTCGGCTGTGACTTGCCTGCACTTTACAGGTCATGTCAAATCCTGCAGTCTCTTAAATCTTCGCTTTAATAAACACTGCTTGAGTTTCTTGTTTCCAGGCTTGTAACCTGTACACACAGACATCCTTTGGGTGTCTCCTCCATACAACAAATATTTTCTTTCTCTTCTGTTTTTCTTCTCTTTTTTTTTCTTTTTTCAACAGTCATTAACAGTCTCACTGGCTGTAGAACTTAGCTTTCCCATCAGGCTTTTTAGCCTACAGAACCAACCAGTTCCCAGAAAGGACAAGGAATTGGCCAATCTCATCCAAGTCCCGCCTTTCTCCCGACCAATAGGAGCAGCATATTTCCCAACCCTTCTTTTCCTCTTCAAATTCAACTGAACAGTGTGCTTTCAATTTATCATCATCGTCTCACCTGCCCGAGGATACATTTGCCTTTAAAGAATTTACTTCCTCGTATTCCTAATTTTCTATATTTCGCCCTTCCCTAAAACGTGCATGTACTATTTGCCCAACCCCCAAAATAATCTGGAATCTTCTTACTTTAATGAAATGCATGTCACATTAACAGCCGAATGAAAAAGGATCAATGTTGCCCTCTAATGGCCATAGCCTACTTTAATGTGTGAATGGCCATTAAGGCTATGCAAACCTAAGCCAAAACTTGCAGTTTTAACATGCTGTGCTTGTTAATGGAATAAAGAACTATCCAGGTGTTTCGTCCATTTGAATTCCATAATCCCCAGTGGAGCTTTGGACTGAAGCAAAAAAGGCATGGGATGGCAGTGGTAGCCGTTGCGGAGGTGTGAAGGGAGAGGAGTGAATACCAAAAAGCTGAATGGTAATTCTGCTAACTACAACTACAATCCTTCTCAGCCCACATCGTCTGGCTTTCCAGATTGCAAGTCTGGATTTGAAAGGGCTTTTCCCCAGTTCGTTGATGGCCCACTGACGCCACCTTGAATTTGCCTGCTTTCCAAAAAGAACAGTCGTTTGAGAAGAGGGCGAAGTCTGGACTGCTAAATCGTTCTCGTCTCGCAAGATGACAGGGGTGGAGCTGTGCGAGCCCGTCCAGCTGTACAACATCTTGAACCAGGCCACGAGGTCGTCCAGACTGGCCGAGCGAAACTACTTGTGTCTGATCGACGCTCGGACCAAGAGGGAGTACGACGAAAGCCATCTGATCACAGCCATACGAGTGAAGCAGGACGCTTCTGGCTCGTATGTCGTTCCTCCTTCTGTGGACCTCGAATTCATCAGACACTGCGTGGTGTACGATGGCACAACCAACCTCTTGGACGTCACCAGTCAGACGGATGCCACTGCGCGGGAAGTGGATGAAGAAAGAAATGCCAGGCCTGGGTCCGCCTTACGCTGCGCCAGAGTCCTGCAGCGATACACTCGCTTTCCTGTCCAGATCCTGAGAGGGGGTTATGAGCGCTTCACGGCCTCTTACCATTTCCTCCGGACCCAGAAGGTTTTCTGGATGCCTCGGGAACTAGAGGACTTTCTGCCCTACCCAGTAGAGATTGTGCCGGATAAACTGTATATGGGGAATTCTATCCAAGCCTGCCACCAACAGATACAGAAGGATCTGAAGATTCAAGCCCATGTCAACGTCTCCGAAGAGGTGGACACGTTCTTCCCCGATGACAGCGACAGAGTCCTTCACATTTCAGTCCCCGATTCTCCAGAGGCGGACATTTCACCCTACTTTAGCGAAGTCTGCCACTACATCGATAGCAACATGCGTCGAGGCGGGGTCTTGGTTTTCTCTACCTTGGGCATTAGTAGATGCAGCACAGTAGTCTTGGCCTACCTGATACATTCCTGCAGACTTTACTTGAAGAATGCATGGAGTTACCTCCAGAAGTGCAAAAGCAACATCCGGCCCAACCGGGGGTTTGTGCAACAGCTGTCAGATTGGGAGACCCGGGTCTATTTGGCCACAATCACCGATATCTCTGAACCGGGTTACTGACCAAAGGCATCCACTAACATAGCTTCTCTGGTCTCTTGGCTGATGACCTTCTAGAAAGTTATAAAACAAACAAACCCTCTGTTGTTCTGGAACATGTTTGTTTGTTTGTTTTAATGAAACCTGAAATTAATTTTGATGAGGTTGGGATTCATATAATTTTTGGCGGTTTGGTTTTTATTGTTCAACTGACTGTTCGTTGCTTTTAGTGGTCCTGTTTAATACTTTGGCTGTTTATGCTTATATTTTTTTCTCTCTGCTGCTTTTAGTTTTATGGGTGGTTTTATTGTTGTTTTTAATCTGTGAAACTGTTTTGAATTTGTAAATGCCCCCTTGTTGCCGAAGACTGGGATATAAATTTCTTAAATAAATATTTATTGTACGCAGAGCACTCTTTGGCAGTAAGATTGTCTGGGTTATATTACGTGGTATTGAGTGGTATCATCTTCACTAGGTGTCCTCTCCTTGGGAATCATTTAGACCAGGGATTATAATTATTGTAGGGACAGCAAACACAACTAGGGTTGCCACCTCTGGGTTGGGAAATCCCTGGAGATTTTTTTGGGGGTGGAGTCTGATGAGGGGAGGGGTTTGGGGAGGGGCGGGACTTCAGTGGGGCACAAGGCCATCGAGTCCACCTTCAACAGCAGCCATTTTCTGCAGGTGTACTGATCACTATCACCCGGAAATCAGTTGTAATCCCAGGAGATCTCGAGCCACATCCTGCAGGTTGGCAACCCTAGAGACAACACTCAGGAACTGTTTTCCCAAATGATCTGGAAGAACCGGGGCAAAACTTAGATATCAGCGGCAAGAGAGTAGCTTGAATCCAATCAGTACTCCCACATCATCTCATCCAGTTTCCCTCTTCAGTAGAGCCAGTTTGGTGTAGTGGTTAAGTGCGCGGACTCTAATCCGGGAGAACCAGGTTTGATTCCCCACTCCTCCACTTGCACCTGGCTGGATGGCCTCGGGCAAGCCGTAGTTCTGATAAGAGCTGTCCTTGAAAAAGAGCCGTTTCTGTCAAGAGTTTTCTCAGCCCCACCTACCTCACAGGCTGTCTGTTGTGGGGAGGGGAGGGGAAGGGAAAGGAGTTTGTAAGCCGCTCTGAGACTCCTCTGGATAGTGAAGGGCAGGGTATAAATCCAATCTCTTCTTTTACCTCACAGGGTGTCAATTGTGGGGAGGGGAAGGGAAAGGAGTTTGTAAGCCGCTCTGAGACACCTTTGGGTAGTGAAGGGTGGGGTATAAATCCAATCATTTCTTCTTCGCTTCTAGATCCTCCCAATCCCCTTTCGTCCAGTCTTGGGCAGCACATTCCACAGTCAGAAAGGGGCCGCTCCACAGTGAAAAAGGGAACCCGACTTCTTTTGCCAGCAAAAAAGCTGGTCAGATCCAACCCGCTGACTTCATTCCTCCGAGTGAAGGGCGGGGTATAAATCCAATCTCTTCTTCTTCTTCTTCTTCTTCTTCTTCTTCTTCTTCTTCTTCTTCTTCTTCTTCTTCTTCTTCTTCTTCTTCTTCTTCTTCTTCTTCTTCTTCTTCTT
>NW_015164249.1:354436-357592 GCF_001447785.1 Gekko japonicus
CTCCTCCTCCTCCTCCTCCTCCTCCTCCTCCTGCTGCTGCTGCTGCTGCTGCTGCTGCTGCTGTATTCTTTGGATAGGAAGCATTTAACAGCTTCTGCTGTTATAAAGCATGCAGGGCGTCCTGACAACAGAAACGACAGAAGCAGAGATGGTGGGAGTTGCTTTGGAGCCAGTCCTTTAAAACTCCTGAGGGCATATATTCTGTTCCTCATGAACTAGGGCGGGGAGCCCTCAATTTTTTCTGAGCCTGCAGGCACTTTTGGAATTCTGACAGAGTGTGGTGAGTGAAGCCACAAAATGGTTGCTGCAAAATGGCTGCCCCAGGAGGTGGAGCCAGCCACAAAAATGGCTGCTGCACCTTGCCCTCGGTCACACAGTGAAGATGAAGAAGAAGAGGAGAGAAGGGATTGGATTTATACCCCGCCCTTCACTACCCGAAGGAGTCTCAGAGCGGCTTACAATCTCCTTTCCCTCCCCCTCCCCACCACAGACACCCTTTGAGGAAGGTGGGGCTGAGAGAGCTCTTTCGAGGACTGCTCCTGAGAGAACAGCTCTGAGAGAACTTGTGACTGACCCAAGGTCACACCAGCAGCTGCATGTGGAGGAGTGGGGAATCAAACCCGGTTCTCCCAGATTAGAGTCCGCACTCCTAACCACCACACCAAATTGATTTTCCTTGTGCTGTGGTGGCAGCTACTGTCAAGGCAACTGTAAAAAAAAAAGAATCTGCACAGCCAATCAAATCTCCAGTGGCCAATCAGAAGCCTTGCTGGACAAAGGCCCCACCTGGCCCTGCCCACTTTCTAAAAACACTTGGCAGATGCCAGGAAAGCTGTTGGTGGGTGTCATGGAACCCCTGAGCTTAGGGCCTCACTGGATTTTAAACATATTCTTTAATAAGTGGGTGTAAAAAGTAGAGGACAAACATGAGTCAGGGCCTTGGAAGAATGGACTCTTTACCTAGATGCTGAGAGTGGTGGTGTCGCTCTCTCTTGCATATGCCAATTCCACACCTGCTACATCCTTCCTTTACACTGGGTTTTCTTTCTCCCAGGTAGGGTACCCAGTCCCTTGTCCTGGCATCCCCGCACCCACCTCTAGTTCCCCTCCCCTGCCACTGCCAGTCATGAGAGCCAGCTTGGTGTCGTGGTCAGGAGCACGGACTCTAATCTGGGAGAACCGGGTTTGATTCCCCACTCCTCCACTTGCACCTGCTGGTGTGACCTTGGGTCAGTCACAAGTTCTCTCAGAGCTGTTCTCTCACGGGCAGTCCTCGAAAGAGCTCTCTCAGCCCCACCTGCCTCACAAGGTGTCTGTTCTGGGGGGGGGGGGGCGGAAAGGAGATTATAAACCGCTCTGGGACTCCGAGTGAAGGGCGGGGTATAGGTCCAATCTCTTTATTTTCCTCAGCAGTGGGGAAATATTTTTTTAAAAAATGGGATGATGTCACTTCCAGGGAAAACCCTGAAATGAAATCACACCTGTCTAGGAATTGCTGGAAACTCTATGGTTAAAGCCATAGAGTTTCTGATTATTTCTAAAGAGGGTTTTTCCCCACGAAATGATGGCCCATGGTCACTCCCCACGTCCTCTTCCCCCTGTCCCCTGACGGTGGCCAGGCCAGGCTTATCAATCTGCCCCTCGGGAAACATGGGAATTGGAAGCACTAAGCTCTTGAAAGCTTAAGGTGTGAGAAGTTGCCGAAACAATGTTTGCATTTTCCTGTTCAGGTTCGACGCTGTATAAATCAGATAAGTGACTCTGTATAAGGAGGCCCACAAAGAGAAAAGGAACCTTTGCCTTGTCTGGTAGAGATAATAAAATGAAAGCAGACACTTGCAGAGTTGCAGGTTGTATCGATGATGTAACCATCGTTCTCACAGACCGCAGTCCAAGGGCCTCCCCTGGCTTGCGTGGAGCTGGGCGTGAAGGCCACACAGCCGCATGGCATGCACGGGACGTCACAGGTGGCTCTGCAGTGAGCCAGGCAGCCCGTGAACTGAAAAAGGACCAACAGAAAGCTGGAAATCAACGCTAGATATCCATGTACAACATTACTACAAAATATTTAGCAACTATTGCATACATACAGTGCATGAAGAGTCCAAAAACAGTTATACAGTGTGTAGGAGGTCCAAAAACAGTTAACGAAGTTCTCCAGAATGACGTATCGTTTTGTGGGGACTTCTGAACGGGACCATATGAGCTTGAATGCATCCGTCTGGCTTGTCCGTTCTAAGTATATCATGTATGGTTACAATGTTTGAAATGTCCTTGTTGACACAATCTTAAGGGCTCTGTTCAGTCTGAATTTCATTTTGCCTGTTGTGTCTGCGATTGGAAGGAGGTTTATTGGAAGGTTCCATGATCTGCTTGTTAGAACCGAACCTTTGCCTTTGACTGACACCTGGACCCTTTTTGTGAATTCTCCTCTTCGTCGGTACAGAAATCCAGAACCAGGCAAGGAGCCTTCCAGCCGCTGATCCTGGTGCAGCTGGTGGACAGATTCTTGACCTCGAGAAGTGTGTGTTGGGAGGGAAGAGGGTGACCTTCTCCTCCTGTTATTGGTAAAGGTAAAGGTCTCCCTTGCTTGAAAGCCAGTCGAATCCGACTCTAGGCTTATCTCTGTTTCCAAGCCGAAGAGCCAGCGCTGTCCGAAGACTTTTCTGTGGTCATGTGGCCGACATGACTAAACACCAAGGTGCAGGGAACGCTGTTACCTTCCCACCAAAGTGGTCCCTATTTATCTACTTGCAATTTCTTGCTTTCGAACTGCTAGGTTGGCAGGAGCTGGAACTAGAGACGGGAGCTCACTCCGTCTTGCGGCACACTCGGGTCTCGAACTGCTGAACTACCGACCTTCCACAGCCTGCAGTTCAGCGTCTTAACCACTTGAGCCACCGCAGCTCCTTACACATATAAATACAGTACCATAAAACCCCAGCTAATACATCCTGTGATAAAGTGCTCGTGCGACACCACCGGCATAGTCAGTTCTTATTGGAACGCTTAGCGGAATAGCTCCGTTTTCACTGCTCTACGGAACTGCTGGAGGTCCCCTAGAGCTCTAATCTCGTTGGGGAGCTCGTTCCACAGCGTTGGCACCGCCAGGGAGAACGCCCTCGTCCTTATTGATTGGGTCAATATGTGTTCTAG
>NW_015164250.1:0-3594 GCF_001447785.1 Gekko japonicus
AAAAGAGATGCTGTGAGGAACGTGGGGGGCTGGTTCTGAGGGGGGCCGCTGTACTCCCTTTGTCTTGAGATAAGAAGAGAGTCTGCCATGCTGGGAAAGGTATCCCATGAGGATACACACAGCAACCCTAAGCTGCAGACTAAGTACTCGTGACACAACCCTCTTGGCTGGCCCACACTCACTCCATACTCCGGTTTGAAAAAACCCTGGTTCTCCCACCACTGGTACCAGGCGGCCTCAACGTATTGTGGGCTGTAGGAGTCAGGCATTGGGCTGGCGACATCTAGAAGGGAAAAGCAGAAAGGTCTTGTGAGCAGGGGAGGATGCCTGATTAAGTGAAAAGCTTGTGGGGGGCACGTGTGTAATAAGGGGGACCCCAGCGGAGGACAAATTCAGCACACACACGGGCCCGGGCCCAACCTTTGGCCACTCCAGTTGAAAAAAGGATCTCGGGAAGCAAGGCGAAGACAGACCATCTGCCAGTTGGAGCAAACAGGACTGGGCTAGACTGTGACCTCCTGAATTCACACAGTACTCAAAAGCCCCACGAGCCTCACCCCAGAAAGGAAGGAATGTGAACACTTTTTAAGGAACAATACAATTGTACATAGATCAAGATGGGTAGCTGTGTTAGTCTGTCTGTGGCAGCAGGAAAGGGCAAGAGCCCAGTATAGCATCTTAAAGACTAACAATATTTATAGCAGGGGCAGGAGCTTTCGTGAGTCACTGCTCACTTCTTCAGATGCATCTGAAGCGCAGGGGTGTGCCTGACTGATCCCGGGATCTTCTGGTGTGACGTCATCGTGCCAGGCACGTTGTGCGGGGGAGTCTCTAGCATTTCGGCAAAAAACTCTATGGTCACCACAGACTTTTAATCCAAATGCTAGCGTGTTCCTGGCGTGATGACGTGATCGCTCCAGGCACATTGCGCACAACGGGGCTCTTTGGGGGCGGGTCTCCCCCGCTGGCCAGCTGGCCATCATTGGATTGGGGGCCCCCGAAAGCAGGGAAGCCCCACCCCCATCAGGGGGACAGCAAACGTAATCTAAAGAAGTGAGCAGTGACTCACGAAAGCGCCTACCCTGCCACAAGTTTTGTTAGTCTTTAAGGTGTTACTGGACTCCTGCCCTTCTCTGCAATGGAGCGTGCATATCCTTAGCTCTCATTTTACTGAGTGTCACTTGGTACTAAGCAGCTTCCTCCATCTGTTGTTGGGTGGGGTAGAAAGCCGTATCAGGCAAAGGGGCAGCCACCAGCTTAAGTGGCTTCCAAAGGGAACCAGAGACATTTGCATAGGCCAGATCAGCTATTAGCTGTAAGAGCTAGGCTGAACCTCCGTATTCTGAGGCAGCGTACCTCTGGATATTATCAGGAGGGCACAGCATGGGAAGGCTGCTGCTGTTTTCGAGCCCTGCTTACGGGCTTCCCAGAGGAGTTTACTTGACCACTCCGGGAAACAGGGATGCTGGCCCAGATGGAGCCTTTCTCGGATCCAGAACTGTCTGCCTTCTGTTCCTAGAAGCTCCAGTCAATTCCACCCACAAACCTCCAGGGTGCCTCTTCACCATCTACAATACCTTTTTTCTCCCCGGGCCTGGTTGGGATGTCGTAGGTGATCACTCCAAGATCTCTTTTCTCCTTCTTTTCAGCTTTTGGCTTCTTCTGCAAAGATCCAACACCGAGGGCAGGCAAGGAGAGAAAGATAACTGGCTTCAAATGCAGCAAATCCCTGTTCCCTCTTTTCCTGAAGCCAGGCAAGTCTGTTCTGCCATTTTAAACCCTAGCTCACCCTTTACTCACTAAACCACAACTCGGTACTGAGGGCGACACTGGCCATCACGCCCTGAAGATGCAAACTTGGCACATCAGAGAGTAGGGAGGCAAGAATCCCTCCTAACGTGCTCGCTTTCCACGTGTGTGTGTGTGTGGGTGGGGGGGTCTGTCTTGGGTAGGGTTCCCAAGTCCGTTTTTCTTCGCGGCGGGGGCTCCCAGACGGCATCCCGAGCACACGCGCGCATAGCGCACACACGCCACATGCATGTCAGCCGGATGTGACGTGATGATGCCGGGCATGCTGGGGGCGGGGCCACAGCCGAGGGGAAAACCCGCCCCCAGCGTGCCCGGCGTCATCACGTCACATCCGGCTGACGTGCACGCCGGGGTGGGGTTCTCCCGGGGCCCGATTCTGCGGCAGCGGAAATCGGGCCTCCAAAGCGGGGGATTATCCGCCCCCCGGGGGGACTTGGCAGCCCTAGTCTTGGGGGAACACTGCAAGAAAGCAAACTCAGCCCCATCCACCCCCGCCCCCATCCTGAACCCGTACAATCCTGGATTTTTCTGAACTTGCTCTTAAGGCTGCAGCTCCGGGCTGGGAAATACCTAGAGATTTCAGGGGTGGAACTTGAGGAGGGCTGGGTTTGGTGAGGGGAGGGGCTTAAGTGGTATAGAATATCACAAAGTCCACCTTCCAAAGCGGCCATTGTCTGTAAATGAACTGATCTCTGTCGCCTGGAGATCAGCTGTAACCCCAGGGGCTCTCCAACCACCAGCTGGGGGTTGGCAACCCTATTTAGGACACAATTCTGACCTCCCCCTGCTGCTGCTGCTGGCTCTTTTCCTTCTTCTGCTGAAACTTCTCCAGTTTCTCTTTCTTCTTGGCCTCCTTCTTCAGCTGGGACGCGCTTTTGGGCGGTGGCTCCGTCTGCTGCCTCTGCTCTGGCAGTTCTGCTGTGGGGCATGCTGCAGGCACTGGAGAGGGAGACGGAGAGAGCGCGCAAAGACCAATGAGGCCACCCAGCTGTTGAAACACCACAAAAACTGAATGGACTGAAAGGAAAAGAACACGTGCTACCAAGAGGCAGATCCCACAAGGAGGCCAGCCAAGGAGCTCCCAACCACCGTGCCCAGCCTCTCCTCCCACCGATCTGTCTCCTCCACAACCTTGACCCTACCTCAACCTCCTTCTCCAGTTGCCTCTGTATGTAAGCCATGGCGGCTAATCTCCTTGGCTCTCTCACTCTCCCAGGCCTCTTTTTAAAAAGCCACGACGGGCCACACACAGCTGACAGGGCTTCCCAAGGTCTCCCAAAGTTCCTTCTTCTCACCAGAGTCCAGCTACCATTTTGGTTGCCCTGGCAACAGGTAACTACAATAAAAAATGGCAGCCAAACTCTTGGCAGGGGGAGGAATCTAGCATGGATTCAGGAAGCTCGGTAGGAATCCTGCTTCCTCCCTAGGGCTGTCACGCAGTTATCTGCACATGTCTACATACACATAATACCAAATGGGACATTCTTTGTTCTTATATACATAGCAGACAATTGTATCTTAGTAGCTGGTTGATGGCGGCATGCTCACGGACTCACCTCCCGGACCTCCCAGGGGTGTCTCCGTGCTCCGGCGGACGGAGGGGGTGAGCAGGCTCATAAACCCCCCCAGGAGCCCGGGGATGGGACCCTGGCCAAGGAGCTTTGAGGGGGTAGCCTCTTCTCTGGCCGAATGCCAGAGAATTGAGGCTCCCCCTATCTCCAGTGGTCCGTCCAGCTGAGAGACCTGATGGTACAAGTGAAGCTAGCCGGGTCAAGCACAGGAGAT